>NC_136976.1:26887437-26947437 GCF_032717465.1 Coenobita brevimanus | reverse complement strand
CATCACACCACTCACTGCCTCAGAACACCACTCACTACATCTTTCACCCTCGACAACCGTCACCTGAACACCTGCCTTTATCTCCAGATTTTCTTCTTCCATTCTTATCTTCATTTCCTTCCTTTCATTCTTCTGTCTTTTTTCCTTTAAAAACAAACCTTCCTCCTCTCGCAGCCCACTTCCTTCTCCACGCCTTCCCTCTCTGTCTTCCTTCGCCCCTTCCCTTTCCCTCCACCCCATCGTTCTTTTCTCTACCCCTCCCTTCCTCTCCCCTCTCCCGCTGCTTTTCCCATCGCTTCCTCCTTTCTTCCTACTTCTCCCGGCCTTTCATCCGCCCACCGTCCCTTTACAGCCATGGTCTCTCTGCCTTACGTAAACACAGCAGCAACAAAGGGAAAATAACAGAGCAGGATCCCAACACAGCCAAGAGTACTTAAGCCTATGAAAAAAGAAAGGCAAGTGGACTTCACTGGATTGGGCGAGAGAACAAAAGTGGGGAACTCTTTTAATTACGAGGTCGGGATCCGGGTGAGTGTGAATGTGTGTGTGTGTGTGTGTGTGAGAGAGAGAGAGAGAGAGAGAGAGAGAGAGAGAGAGAGAGAGAGAGAGAGAGAGAGAGAGAGACAGAGACAGAGACAGAGAGAGAGAGAGGAATAGTTTAGGGAAAAGTAGGTGCAAAAAGAAGGAAGAGGCCGGAACACAAAATTAAGTCTTCTAGGTGGCGGGGAAGACGCAGGAGGTTAAAACTGCTGTCTGTTCTGTCTGTCTGTCTGTCTGTCTGTCTGTCTGTCTCTCTCTCTCTCTCTCTCTCTCTCTCGTTTGCCTGTGTGTGTGTGTGTATTTTGTGAATGAATTTTCTGTGTGTGTGTGTGTGTGTGTGTGTGTGTGTGTGTGTGTATGTGCGTGCGTGCGTGCGTGCGTGTGTGTGTGTGCGTGTGTGTGTGTGTGTGTGTGTGTGTGTGTGTGTGTGTGTGTGTCTGTGTGTGTGTGTGTGCGCGCTCTTGTTGTGGCCTACGCAATATTCGTCTCTATCTCTGTCACTCCCTCGAACTTCCTCCCTCTTTCTTCCTCTTTCCTGTTTGTGATATTTAGGTCTTGCTTCTCAGTAAAAAATTTTCAGTTCTCTGTTCTATGGCCGTCTTACATGCGGTGTCGGTCTCTTTCTTCATAAATAAACCTCATTTTTCTTTCGTCATATCCTTCTTTCCTTTCTTTTTAACTAGCATTTTTCCCTCCTCTCCTTGACGGCTCTCTCCCCTGCTAAAGTTTATCATTCTGTCCACTATGCTTGTTTTTCTTTTTTCTTTTTTTTTCGATGTTCCCGCGTCTCTCCCCCCTCCCGCCTCATTTATAAATCTTTCACATCATCATTTTTTTTTTTCTAATCTTTGAGCCCCCACACATTCTCTCTCTCTCTCTCTCTCTCTCTCCCCCACCGAACACCAAATATTCCTCAACACCTCTCTTCTTTTGGCGCGTCAAGCTTTCGTCTCTGTTTCTGCCGTTCCCTCGAGTTTTCCTTTTTCCCTTTCATTTTTTGTGCATGTCAATGCAGTTTTCAAGAATAATATTTACGTTCTCCTCTTTACTACTTTCTCAGAAAATGTGCGTTCTTTTCTCATCCATAATCCTCATTTTGTTGCATCTTATCCTTCTCGCAGTCGTTTGTCACTCGTGTGTGTGTGTGTGTGTGTGTGTGTGTGTGTGTGTGTGTGTGTGTGTGTGTGTGTGTGCATCTCTTTCCAGTTTCTATAATTTTTCTATCCCGTGTTCATGTTTCTCTTCTTAGTTTCCCATTTTTCCCTGAGCTCTCTCTCCCTCCCTCACTTTCTACTTATCTTCAGTGTCTCCTCTTATTTTCTTCGCTAATCTCGCAACCCACACATTTCCATTCTTAGCTCGTCTGCACTCACATTTTTTGCTTTTATTTTTGCAAAATTTTTTTGTCGCTGCACATGCAGCCCTTTTCCATGTGTCTAAAATGAGGATCAACCGAGATAATGTTTGGATAATACTGCATACTACTAACGGAAAGACAAAAAGGACTACGAAAATGGGATAAGTGATCCTAGTTATGTTACAACAAGTTTGAGGTCATGCTTACTCGTTATCAAATTCACGAAAAATTAAAACTTAATCACCCTTTTCACTGAAATTATTCTCTGAAAACAATAATGTAAGATATTAACTGCATGTGTTTTGGCAAATAACATTGCTCTTTTAAGTAACAGCTGGTCTGCCAAAAATAGAAGGAGTACGAACGTCCCCAGGCCCTCTTCTAAATCTGTGTCCGGATAAGTAGTACAGTACTTTACAATAATGACAATAAAATAATTAATGACAGCCGAATTAGGCAAAATTTATTCATCAACTGGAATTGGATGCTAAAGGAACAGTTTTCCTACTCATTTTCATGTTTAAACGTTCTTATCAGATAATATAACTCTAACAACAAATACTTTTGTGTAAAGGCTGCAGGTTACATTATTCAGGCAAGAAATATTTTCATACTAACAATACTGTTTTACGGAATGTGGCAAATGATTTAAGAAATGTGTGTGTGTGTGTGTGTGTGTGTGTGTGTGTGTGTGTGCTTTGTAAGTCCGCTACGTCACTTCAGCAGACCATGAAAGATATAAGAACAGCAAGCAGTGAATGGTAAAGGCATTGTCTTTTTCCAGTATTTTTAGACGTGTGAGCATCTGTGCGAGCGGCTCAGTCAGTCAGTCGTCTTGTATTATTATTATTATTATATTTTTGTCACTATAGCGAAGCCCCCAAAGATGCTCCACTTTTGCAATGTCACATATGGTCTCGCATTTAGCAAGTATTTCTGTACTTGTTCATTATAGGTGACGTAACACCAAATTTGGTATAAACAAATATATGGAAATTCGAAAACAGTTTTCTTAGATTAGATGATCGTTAATGTTTGCTTGTCAGCTTCGATTTAACAATACTAATCAAAACAAAAAACACCCTTCATAGCTGCAATCACTACAGCAGTATTGTAAAGAGTTAAGTTTAAAAAGCTTCTTTGGCTCAGGAGCTGTCTCAGTACAGGTAACTGGTCAGTGCTCTGCACTGGCCGTCTGTCATAGTTATGGTCATTCCAGCATGACGCAGGTATGTGGTTGTCTAGACGCACACCACACACACCTAAGACACGCCGCAGACGTACACCTGACAAACCATCGGTACATGTCAGCCTTAGCACTCCCGTATAATGCCTGGAACCCATCATTCAAATTGCACATTGGCTCAGTGAGTGAGTGAGTGACACAGTTAGGATAACAAAGTCCTTATCTTTCAACAAGCAACTTCTCGAGGACTTGCCAGCATGTTGATCCTTGCTGTCTTTGTACTAGTTTGTCTTGTGGTCTCCCATTTCACATGTTTTCATATTACGCACTCCTCTTCGCCCTAAGGACGAACTTTTCATTTTATTTTGTCTACTTCCAGGCGATTCCTTTTGCTCTGAAGAGATTTTAAAACAAAAATATATTCGTACTTAATCTGTCCGTTGCCGCTAAGTCTTTCCAAGAACATATATTACTTGACGGCAGTAAGAAAACGTATGCAGTACGTGACTGCAGTCAGGGTTTTTAACGGCTTCAGTCATTTGATGTATTATTATTCTTTAATCCTGCTAAATCCAAACGATTTTACTCAACTTAGGAAATTTCTCGACTTCAAAGGGATAATGAATTCTGTACCTAACAAATTCAATTCGAAATGTCTCTCTTAAGCACATTAAAATTGTCTGGAGATAGAACACAATAAACGAAGAAAAAATAATTCCGTTTAGTTACGAAGTTAAAGTGGAAGAACTGTAATTGCCCTCCGACACAAGACAACGTCACCCTCAATTACTATCATACTCCACTTCACCTTTTGTTTATTTTTCTCTCCTTTTTTCCCCAGACTGGAGTCGGACTGGTAAGTGAGCAGATGCAGTCTAATTTCACATCGCCAATCGGACGTTGGGGGCACGGGCTTCGGTTTTCGTTCGTAGGTAAGGCAGCAGATGGGGACAGCCACTGACGGCGTGGGAGTGGTAAAAATGCCTGTCAGAGAGAGAGAGAGAGAGAGAGAGAGAGAGAGAGAGAGAGAGAGAGAGAGAGAGAGAGAGAGAGAGAATATATATAAAAATAATTTCTCGTTTTTAAAAGGGAAAAGTGTAGAGTTTAAAACATTGCCTCATGATATCAGGGCAAAATGTTGATGTAGGATATAGTCAGGTTCTAAGTTCCGCTGACCAGGCCAGAATTCTGACGTCATCGGCATTAGAATAATAGACAATATTGATGATCATAATAACACTGGCAATTCGAATGAAACAGCCCACGCAATCAGGATATTGCATTAAGCATTCAGGATTAGAGGACCAGGTTCTGACGACGGTACCATTATAATCACAGACGGTGAATAGGATAGTAATAATGCGGGTGACTGGAGTTAGACTGCCGAGACAATCAAAGGAGTACATCAAACCATTAGCATTAGACGGATGGTTTCTGAGGTCAACATCATTTATAACAATTGTAATGGCAAAGACGATTATAAATTAAATCATTGGGTATATTAGTTAAATCTGTTTAGTTAGGAGGTCAAGTTCACGTCAGCTGCAAAAAAGAGTCAACCATTGATAATGACAATATCGAACTTTCTTAGCCTAACCTAACGTAACCCGAGGCCTGCAAAGTGCAAAACTTTATATTCAAGAAATAAACGTAAAAATATCAAGATACACTTATTTCTAGATGTCTAGATTCAGTGCATTTAAAAGACTGGGGATTATTGTCACTGGGAAAGACAGCTAAAGAAGTCAGCTGCAATGTTGACAGCAGTTTTTCATGAAGAAATGAGAGTGCTGATTGACTCAAGGCTCTGAGGGTCAAACCAAAATGGGGTGAGAATGTGCAGCTAAAAAGATGCTGCATGTCTGCCGTAATGGGTGAGAAATGCAAGCAGAGAAATTAGAAGAACGGTGACCATTATAGCAGGGACAATGGAGAAAGATACAACACTGTGGCGTAGAGAAAGATGCTGAAGGGAGTCAGTAAAAGGAGAGAGTTGATGAAACGAACAAAAAAATTGTATTCCATCCTGTTTATAAGTGATGTAGTCTATGTGGTGAGACCCATGTTTGTGAGCTGCACTCGTACATTGACGGATAATTTCCCCATACAAAGTCACCAATAGAACAGAGTTAAAGAATGTATGGAGCCAGTTCATCACACCTAACTAGACAACTCCCAAGCACTAGAAATGGGAGTTTCAAGGTCATTCCGTTAATCACTTAGTTTGATGCATGTGCCAGTAAAACGTCTTTGTCGGCGGGGTACGAGAGGCCATTAAAATCCTAAAGCACTGAAATGTCGCCTCACACCCCGAGGAGAGTATATTGATGGCTGTCTACCCACCAAGTTTCATTCCTTTACGACAAACTGTCTGGCCTGTGGCCCTCTTCCAGAGATTTTCGACATGCTACAATTGGCGCGTGTCACGTGCCACATGCACCGCCTGGGTGTGATGAAACCTGTCAAAAACAAAGCTTAAAGAACTGGGGTATCATATGATGCAAACCACGCAGTGATCGACCCTGTGGTTGCAGAGATATAAGCTTCTCAACAGCGTTACGGTCGGGTCGGGTTGGGTCGGGCCGGGTTGGGCTGCTTATGAGAAAATGCCACTACTTGAAGAGAGACTCGAGAGGGCTTCGCCGTCGCTTGTAACTAGAAATATGTTCATAGGACATAAATGCCCAGCCGTAGGGAAAATAAATGTGAGGTCAGGGTCATCAGATTTTGGCACAGTTAAAGTGCTGTTGCAAAGATACACCTGTGTATGCAGATAAATGAAGTCATTCTTTATAGTGTTGAAGAAACTGAGCTAAAGCCAAAATCAAGAAATGTGAGGCCAAGGTCATACGGAACGTCAGGGTCACCGAGGTTTGGCATGGTTGAAATGCTGTCACCAGTATACTGTATATCTGTGTAGGAAGTTTATTGATGGTATCTTTAACAGTTTCTTCGGAAATGAGCTAAACGCAAAACGGGACGGATGGACGGGAGGACAGACGGACGGAAGGAGGGACATAACCAACACTATATGCCTCGGCCATGTACTTGGCGAGGCTTAAAAAGATGTCAAAGCCCATCTTATACTTAGTTATTGTCGTCACTCTCTCTCTCTCTCTCTCTCTCTCTCTCTCTCTCTCTCTCTCAATAGTGGTTACTGAGTGGAGGATAGAAATGCTTAGTGATCTTCTTTTCGTGGCCAACTATAACACGATGCGCTGTTAGGCAATCAACTGATAAGCTGAAATGCAAGCGTTAGTGATTATGAGACTGCCATTGCTGGGTGAGAGTGAGCGACTGAAAATGAACAGTAGAGTGAGTTATTAAGTGTGAGTGTATGTGACAGAGAATGAAGGAGTGGTTGAGAGTGGGGGCGAACTGAGAGAGTGGAAGTGGGGAGTAATGATGTGAGAGTGTGTGAGCAGGTAAGATGTACTGTAATTGGTAAGGAAGTATGAGCCTGGTATGAGTACATGTGAGAAAATTAATCAGATAATATGACTATGAGAAGAAAACAAAAGCCTAAGTATTCTGAAAACCTATTTATCGTATGACCCAAACATGAACACGATTTTCCACTAGACACATATTGTACTGCACTCTGATGTTCACTATCTCATCCTAAACTTTCTTCAGTCCGTGTAAGCCAGTTTCAGCAATATCTGTTGTTGCTGTCAGACAGTTTTATTATTATTAGGAGATACTTTTCCACGCGATTACATCAAGGCTTGGAGGGGATTAACTAACTGGTAGGGTTAGCCATACCCTCCATTAATCCCGTTACTGCTTGGGCGCTCTTCTAAACTGAATAATATAGTACGGCAGCAGCAAAAAATAATAAAAACTACGTTGTACTGAAGAGGGTAAAGGTAGAAGCCTATACTGTATCCAAGGTGCCATTACACAATCGGAAACATAGAAACCACTATTGAAGATTCGAACCTATGACTGCTGAGCTTAGCACTATTAGTTCAACAAGTGCTTTAACTGTGACTCCGATCATGTATTTTTCATTGCATTATTGGCATCTACTGACGATTTCATTCAGCTAAGCGGAGGCCATTCGAACTGGTTCAGTTAGATACAACTTTCATCAACCCTTTTATCGTCTGAGTACTCTGTGCTGAATATCATCGTCTGCAGCACGATGGATACAGTAAAATTTACGTCCTAGGGGTGAGGAGTTAAACCACTAGCCCACCACGCGATTGAGACCAGCATCAACGTCATGGAACCGAACACGAAGTATTTTATTCATTTTTCCGATCATAAGACAATTTTTACTCAGCTTCTGAGGGATCTCTAGTAGTGACGAAATTCACTGAGGCTGTATCTCAGCCCTCATGTGATAAAATCCATAATATGATGAATTCAGTTGTCTGACAGTAGTAAAATCATTAACTGGAAAAAAAAAATCCGACACTGAAGGGGTTTAATTAGTGCCGACAAATTCCTATATGCAATTGTGCCTGGATACTTGCTTCTCTAGTCCTCTTCCAGTTTCCTTCCTCCTCTTCCTCTTCTGTCTCGTCTGGCTAATTTAACTATTATTCATTCCAGGCCCGTGACCCTAATTCTCATCCAGTTCAGCCTTGAACATCTCTAATCACCCCACTTTACTTCTGGGCAATTTCTTGTTCGCATAGTTATTTTCCCCCTTACCATTCTAGTTTAACTGCTCCGGCTGACAGTTTCTCATCTCCCAGTTTTATATTCTTGTCCATTAAATAATCTTCCAGCATTTTCTCGCCTCAGCGTTTTTATTCTTGGCTTTGATGTTCTTCACATATATTATATTTTGATTTTTCACTCATCACTTCCTGGAACACAGTTTTTGATCATACATTACTTCCTGTGTTTAATAATGATTCCTTTGTCTGCTTCAAATGGCTTACTGTCTTCAGGGTCTCTCTCTCTCTCTCTCTCTCTCTCTCTCTCTCTCTCTCTCTTTCCACAGGCAGTTATATCACGCACGCCATCACCATCACTGTCATATGTAATGGTACCTCTTTGCACTTTAGGCACGTCACACTTCACTGTAATCGTCCTATTGTCGCAGGGGTGTTTACTGCCTGCTGCCTGGAGTTTGGAGACCAGATTAAAGAAAAATAGCTTGGATTAAGATTGGTTATACATAGTTAGGTAACACGACTGAAACGGTTAATACGTGAATAGATATAGCTTTTCTACTGAGTTTGGCCAATATGATGTATCAAGCATTTACTCATCTCTTAGTTGTTCTTTTACTCTTGTGTTCAAGAGAAAGGTTTACCGGTGCGTGGATACTATGGCGTTACTGAAACTGTACCTCTGTGGAACATCAGCTATCCTTGTAATCATCCTACTGGTGTGGTGGTGTTTACTGGTTCATGTCTATCTGGTCATGCTGAAGGAGTTCCAGTTAAGTTTAAGTAGACTGGGTTCGTTTAGGATCCATTACACGAAGATAGATATTATACTGTCAGACCATCGTGCCTCACTTGCACACCCTAGGCACTTTATTCTAAACAATTCTATCCGTTTCTGATCCCTAGGGCTCAAGACCCACTTCTATCGTTTGTGTAGTACAGTCAGCAGCATTATGCCTTCACGTACGCATATATCCATCATAGCCTGTGCGATGACCATACCATCTAAGCACTCTTCTTTCAGTCTTCACATTTCCAACGCCCATTATGTTTTGAACCTTTGTTGTAGTGTACATCAAGGCCATGAAAGCCATCTGCTGTGTTCTGTATCTTTGTCTGCATCAGTACACTGAGGTTCATCGTAGGGCCTCGGAGGGAGAGTGGTAGCACGAGATAACCCCTTTCCCGGGCTGGCGAAGGACGATTGGAAAAGGGGGCATCAATACTGAATAGTGATGCCCGTGAAAGTATGTATATGCGTATTTCATCGATACAGCTGACTGGCTGGAAGCATATGAAAAAGAATGTACAGTTGTTATGGTCACTTAAAAAAAAAAAAATGGAAGTCTTCTCTTACAGCTTTACGCTTCTATCGTTGTGGTGTCTTTTTAAAACATCTCATCACCTTGGTCATTTCCAGGTTCAACCTTAGTTTCTTTCACAAACTATTTCAAGCTCAGATGCTAACTGTTAAAGCTTACTTACTCTGTTTCTTACTCTGTCATTGCAATCAACAACTGGCCTACATAAATCCACAATCAACGTCACTGCCTTCCAAATCGTATAAATATATTTATTTCGTTCTCCCATCATAAATCCATATAAGTCAGTATGACAACTATCACTTCACCTGGAGACAACAGGGATGCCAAACTCATGTCACACACTACTCCGGATAAATTTCTTCAGCCACCTCGATCCTCTGTTAGTTCTCTAGTCATATCACTCTCTATAACTTACTTTCACGCACAGTCATTTACTAGATCAATCTCTCTGATTTTTGGCCTATCATTCCTACTTCCTCCCTGAAACTTGCTCAGATACACTCTTTTCATCACTTTGTTCACACCCATTCCCTCGACATGACCATACCATCTAAGCACACTCCCTTCGACTCTGCGTCTACAGATTTCAAAATTTCAGTCTTTCACGTATCACAGTATTTTTCTTTTATCCTGTTCACTTTCCGCCTTGCACACAAACTCCTCAACAGCCCTTTTTCCACTGTTGTTAATGACACTGTACCACCCATCATTTGAAACAAAAATTATTGATAGGCCATACAGAAATGCCGGAAATCTTAGTGAGCCGGTTAAGAGCATTGTCTTTAACAACTAGCAGTATCTCTCGGCGCAAGATGGAGGAGAAAGAGGAATTTGAAGAGAATGTGGCCCTTATATGACTTAACTGAGACGAGGTAGGACAGTGTGGCTTGAGAGAGAGAGAGAGAGAGAGAGAGAGAGAGAGAGAGAGAGAGAGAGAGAGCAGAAGGAGGAGGCAGAAAAAGGTAAAATATGCATAAAAGAGAAGTAAGGTAGGAGAATGGGGTATGCAGGGGTTGATAAGCTTTAAGAGAATTACCTTACTTAGTCCAGGATATAAGCGTGGGGAATGTGGAAGGGTTCAGGGCGTGGGAGTGGAAATGAGAGTTGGTGGAAGGGGAGAGATGAGTGGAGGGAGAAGATGCGGTAGGAGAGTCCAAGTGGGAAAAGAGGAGTGGGAGTGGGGGAGAAGAGAGGGAGTGGGAGAACACTGGGATTGGTAGATGGAAGGAGTGGGAGTTATAGTTAGGAAGAGAAGGCAGTGGAAGTGAGGGTGGATGAGAAAGATGAGTGGGAATGGAGGAGAGAAAGAAAGGCAGTAGATGAGAAAAGGGGAGCGCGAATAGGTGAGTGGGAATGGGAAGGAGAGGGCTGTGGCCATGAAAAGCACAGAAAAGAAGGGACAAGAAATATTGAGAGAGAGAGAGAGAGAGAGAGAGAGAGAGAGAGAGAGAGAGAGAGAGAGAGAGAATTATAAGTAAAGACAACAGGGGAAGTCGAGTTCAGAGATTAATGGGAGTGTGTGTTGAGGAGAGGGGGAGTGGGAGAGGAGTTGGGCAAGAAGATGAAGAGGGTGAGTGTGTGTGGGAGTAGAGGAGAGAGGGGGTGGGAGTGGGTAAGGAGGAAAGAGAGCATGAGGATGGGAGACAGAAAACACTAGAATAGGTAAAGAGGAGAAAAATAGGATGGAGTGGACGTATGTGTGTGTGTGTGTGTGTGTGTGTGTGTGTGTGAGAGAGAGAGAGAGAGAGAGAGAGAGAGAGAGGCGTGGGAGTAGACGAGAGAAGCGACTGAGATTGAGAGAGGAGAAAAGAGGGAGTGTGTATAGTAGCGAGAGGGAGTTGAGGAAAGAGTGGAGTGAAAATAGAAGTGATGAGGTAGTTAGGGTGGGAGTGTGGATAGAGGATATAGGACAGTGAAAATGGTAGCAGATGGGAAAACGTAAAAGAAACAGCAGTATATGAAAAAGCATAACCGAGCTCTTTTAAACGGTGATAACAGGACCAAAGAAAGGAGTACGCAAGTGCATAAAGGGAGAGAGAGAGAGAGAGACAGAGAGAGAGAGAGAGAGAGAGAGAGGGGAATACGAAACAATTCTGAGAATACTCGACACAGAAGATACATAGAACCCCGCTTGAGAAACACTGAAGCCACAGAAAGGATGAACAACAGAGAGAGAGAGAGAGAGAGAGAGAGAGAGAGAGAGAGAGAGAGAGAACAATAAGAACAATTAATACATCAATTCGGTGCGTAAGGAAAAAAGAGGACGCTAAAGAAGGAAAAAATGAAGGGAGGAAGAAAGGGAAAAGGAATAGCAACCAGGAGGAAAGACTAAGTGAGGAAACACACACACACACACACACACACACACACAAAGCATTTATAAGTAATCGGTACACAAAAAAACATTGGAATCAGAAAGGATGAAAAAGGCAAACAAACGGCGTGGGAAAATGCTGACGTAGATTATCATATGTCCGGATTTTCCCGGATATGTCCTCCATTTAGATGTCAAAATCTTCGTCCAGGAGGAATTTTAAAATTTCTTCATAGTCCAGAATTTCAACTTCCATCACTTTTCTGAAAAAATTTGTTATACCATTACACTCTAATGACGAGAGTGAGAGAGAGGCCATCGTTGTTTTCTCCAGCTGTGTGTTGCCAGCTAGGCTGGTTTAGTGCTAGCACCTAGCTACAACGTCCTGCCTTTTCCTGTTGTTCAGCCAAGAGCTTTTTTTTTAATTACTTCCATAGTGCTGTTATAGCCATAAAATACTCTGCATGGTAATCGCACACAATTATTGGCTTAGTTTTCATTTTTACGCCGAAGCATTTGTTATTCTTATGATTTTATCCTGATCTAAAGTGCTTTAGCATTTTTCGGTCATAATCTAGCCAATTCTGTACTTTGCCTGTTTACCATCATATTGTAAAAAGAATAAAGACTGTGATACAGTACAGCAGTACTGATTCATTCATTCATTGCCAGACGCCATGTATCTCAAACGGGGTGGCCAAGGGCTTAGAGTTAATTGTTTTACAGGAAGGGGCACTAATCCTTCACCAACCCCACTTGACACGTAGGGATGCCAACAACATCTGGTGTTCCCAGTGTTACGGAACAGAGAAAGATAATGTACACTTCAAGTGAGAACACCAAAAATCACCACTGTCCCGTAAAGTTCCAGGTTCAAAACAAAAGAGTTAGGTAAAATTACAAGTTAAAGTTTAATGCTCAAACTAACAACAAAACATTCAGGACTCATAAGGATAATGTAATCGCAAAAAAACAGGTTAAATATATGGTTAACTGCAATAGCCTCTATTAACACGAAATTAGCAAGAGTAAATTTACCTAAGTCAGCCCTGATAAAATGAAAATACACTGGGTAATGCTCAGTTAATGCAAGATAAATTATTACAGATACAAACTATTATTAACAATTGCTGACAATATGAATTACAAAAACTTTACTAGGCCTAAGAATTAACACCTTATGCTACACAGCACAAGAAAAAATGCAACAACACTTATACTCAAATTACACAGCTGCTAGATGGTTGGAGACTTCCTGAGCACTCACAACAATAACTGTACAGGGGAGGACAGAGATGTGAACAAAATGAGGAGCAAATCTAAGTGGCAATGATGCAGAGACTGAGCTCATTATATAGGGGCCAGCAGAGCTTGATACAACTTGTAAGAAGGACGCGCAAATGAAGCCATGGGGACAAAGAGCTGACAATCCCGCTCTGAACAACAGAAAGGACGACTTACTCTACTATAACGGTAGAAGGGGGGGACTGAGGTAGAACACGCTCATGATCAAACATGCAGCATACTGTGCGTTAAAATTACACAAAGGATGATGAAATCATAGGCTATGTAACACCTCCCCACAAAGAAAAAGAAATTTACAAAGGAAATTTCTTATTACTCTAAAACACTCTGTCTAAAGTCTAGATAAGCAATCTGCAATGACATTTTCTTTCCCCTTGACATGTTGTATGTCTAATGAATACTCCTGAAGAAGTAGACTCCATCTTGTCAATCTCTGATTTTTATCTTTAAACTTACTAAGGAATTTCAGTGGGTTATGATCGGTATAAATGACTATGGGGTCAAAACCAGAACACAAATAAAATGAAAAATGCTGTAAACCCAAAATCAAGGCCAAAAGCTCTTTCTCAATAGTTGAGTAGTTCTTTTGAGGTGGAGTGAACTTCTTACTGTAATAAGATACAGGGTGTTCAATACCCTGATCATCCTCTTGCAGCAAAACAGCCCCAGCTCCTGTATCACTTGCATCAACAGCCATCTTAAAAGGCTTAGCAAAATTTGGAGTAGCGAGCACTGGCTGACTTAATAGGATAGCTTTAAGTTTGTTGAAAGAGGATTCACAGTTATCAGTCCAGACAAATTTAACTCCCTTTTTCAGTAGGTCTGCCCCTCTCCCGGTGACGACTCGAGGTGCCTGGAACTACTGTCTGACTCTCTTCTTCTACATTTCTGCAACATTCGCGGCCTTTCATCTAACTTTCGCTCTGTTGAGCACCACCTCTCCTCCTCTAAGCCTCACCTTCTTTTTCTAACGGAGACTCAGCTGTCTGAGGCAACTGACAGCAAACTCTTTTCTGTATCCTCCTACTTTCTCTATACTCATTTCAAAGCCAAAGGTGGCTGTTGTGTATACATACGCAACGACTTATCTTGCTCTCATGTTCCTGAACTTGATTCTTCTGAATTCTCCACACTCTGGCTTCGGCTTTTCTGTCATTCTCTGACTAAATATATCTGTGCTGTTTACTTATCCCCTAATTCTACTGACTATCAAAAATTCTTCGACTATCTTACTTCTACGATGGAACACATTCTGTCCATTTCTCCTTTCTCTGAAATCTCCATTCTTGGAGATTTCAATGTCCACCACCACCTTTGGCTCTCCTCTCCTTTCACGGATCCACCTGGTGAACAAGCCTACATCTTTTCTATCCTTAATGACCTAGAGCAGCTTGTACAGCACCCTACCCGTATCCCTGACCGCCTTGGAGAGAGCTCCAACATACTTGACCTCTTCCTCACAACTAATCCTTCTGCTTACTCTGTTAATCTTTTCTCTCCGTTGGGCTCCTCCGATCACAACCTTATTACCTTAACCTGTCCTATCACTCCGGTACGGCCTGTGGACCCTCCAGGGAAACGTCGTCTGTGGCATTTTGGAGCCGCGGACTGGGAGGCCCTCAGGCAGTACTTCTTTGATTTTCCCTGGAATGATTATTGCTTCCATGGCCGTGAGCCATCTGAGTGTGCCTTGCGCATTACGGAGGTTATTCTCTCGGGCATGGAAGCATACATTCCTTTCTCATATCCTTTGACTAACGCAAGAAAGCCTTGGTTTAATCACGCTTGTTCTAATGCTGTCCGCAACAAGGAGAAGGCCTACAAAAGGTACCGGAGCCAACCCACCCCTGAATCACATAATCTTTATGTTTCTGCCCGGAATCGTGCTAAGTCTGTCCTTTGCTCTACTAAAAATAATTTCATCCATACTAAATGCTCTCAACTCTCCAACTCGAATTCTTCCCGCTCCTTCTGGCACCTTGCCAAAAATCTTTCTAACAACTTTACCTCATCATCCTTCCCTCCTCTTTTCTACTCTGATGGTTCTGTAGCTATTTCTTCTACTGATAAAGCAGATCTCTTCGCACAGACTTTCTCCTCCAATTCCACCTTAGACGATTCCGGTGCTGTTCCTCCATCACTTCCCCCCTCTGACTTCCTCATGGCTGACATTAAAATTTCTTCAGTTGATGTATTTTCTGCCATCACTGGCCTCAGTACTAACAAGGCATATGGGCCTGATGGGGTCCCTCCTGTTGTTCTCAAGAACTGTGCTTCTGTGCTTACACCCTGCCTAGGCAAACTATTTCGCCTTTGTCTGTCAACTTGTACCTCTCCTTCTTGCTGGAAGTTTGCTCTCATTCAGCCAGTCCCAAAGAAGGGTGACCACTCCCAACCCTCCAACTATCGTCCAATTGCTTTAACGTCCTGTATTTCAAAAGTTTTCGAGTCAATTCTTAATAGAAAAATTTTAAGGCATCTTTCCTATCACAACCTTCTTTCCGATCATCAGTATGGGTTCCGTCAGGGACGCTCCACTGGCGATCTTCTCACCTACCTTTCAGACTCCTGGTCATCCTCCTTTCGGGACTTTGGCGAAAGCTTTGCCATTGCACTTGACATCTCAAAGGCTTTCGATCGAGTCTGGCATAAATCTTTAATTTCCAAACTGCCCTCCTACGGTTTCTATCCTTCTATCTGTGCCTTCATCGCTAGCTTCCTTTCTGGTCGTTCTATAGCCGCTGTTGTAGACAGCCATCGTTCTTCTCCTAGATCTATCAACAGTGGTGTTCCTCAGGGCTCTGTCCTATCACCAACTCTCTTCCTTTTATTCATCAATGATCTTCTAAGCTGTACATCTAACCCTATCTACTCATACGCTGATGACTCCACCCTTCACCTTTCCATTCGGTTCCCGCAACGCCCATCTCAACAGTTACTTCAACAAACAAGGGATGAGGCTATGGCACACCTAATGTCTGACTTGGCTCATATCTCTGACTGGGGTAAAAAATAATATGGTTGTCTTTAATGCATCTAAGACTCAGTTCTTACACCTATCAACCCGACAAAATCTTCCACAGGTATACCCACTAATCTTTAATAATATTCAGCTTAATCCTGCATCATCCTTGAACATGCTTGGGGTTTCATTTACTCGGGACTTATCTTGGAAAGATCATATTGCATCTCTTGTAAAATCTGCTTCCAAGAGATTGGGTGTGCTAAGCCGACTCCGCTCTTTCTTTACCCCTGCACAATTGTTGACTCTATACAGGGGTTTTATCCGCCCCTGTGTGGAGTACAACTCTCATGTGTGGGGAGGCTCCCCACACACAGCTCTTCTCAATAGGGTGGAGTCAAAGGCTTTTCGTCTCATTAACTCTCCTCCTCTTACTGACTCCCTTCAACCTCTGTCTCTTCGCCGCACTGATGCATCTTTATCTCTTTTCTATCGCTACTTTAATGGTCACTGCTCCTCTGAACTGTCTGCTTGCATTCCTCCACCTCTACAACGGGCGCGTAGCACCCGTCTGGCAGCAAACTCTCATCCCTTTTCTGTCCAACTCTCTGATGCAAGAGTTAACCGTTACTCCCAGTCTTTCATTTATGCAACAGGTCAGCTCTGGAACTGTCTCCCTCTGTCTGTATTTCCTGCTGCCTATGATCTCCAGTCTTTCAAACGTAGTGTGTCCAGGCATCTCAAAATGATCGGATCTTGAATTTGGCTCTCTATTGTATTTTGTTTTTCTCTTGGAGGGAACTGTTACTGCGGGCTCATGGCCTTTGGTTCCTTCTTCCTCGCATTTAAAAAAAAAAAAAAAAAAAAAAAGGTCTGTAAGTGGTGATACAAAAATAGAAAAGTTAAGAACAAATCTCCTGTAATAACCTACCATTCCCAAAAATCTTTGTAGCTCTTTCCTACTTTTAGGTCTGGGAAGATCACTTATAACCTGAACCTTAGCTCCTGGTGGTGCAACATGTCCATCACCAATTACATACCCAAGGTACTGAACTTTAGCTTGACCAAACTCACACTTTGATAAATTAGCTACAAGATTAGCATGAACTAAACACTCAAGCAATTTACTGACATGGCATAGGTGATCTTTCCAGTTGTCACTAAAGATTAATACATCATCAATATAAACAACACACCCTGCCAAACCCTCTGTTACAACATTCATGAGCTTCTGAAATGTGGCTGGTGCATTCTTCATACTATACGGCATTACGGAACATGTAAAAGTCTTTCCTAGTGTTACAAAATATGAGATCTCCCTAGCACGTTCAGTCATAGGTACTTGCCAGTATCCCTTTAACAAATCAAACTTACTTATGTACCTAGCCTTTCCGATCTTGTCTATGCAATCTTCCACACGAGGGAGAGGGTAAGTGTCTGTTTTGGTTATCTGATTAACACGTCTGTAGTCAATGCAAAGCCGCTGTGACCCACCTGGCTTAGGGACCAGAGTGACAGGAGAACTCCACTCGCTCTGACAGGGCTCAATCATCTTGTGGTCCAACAGGTAGCCAAGCTCCTTCTGGATGAGAGGAACTTTCACTGGGTTCACACGGTAAGGAGGCAGTTTAATTGGCTTTGCGTCTCCAACATCGACATCATGCATCAACACAGTGGTTCTTCCTGGAGTAGCACGGAACACTTGCGGGTACTCCTGCAGTAATGCCGAAAACTCCTGCCTTTCCTCGGTAGGTAGATGAGAAAGCTTAGTCTGGAGATCATTCAAGATATCAGGATTCTTCCCCAAACTATCACTCAGGCTCATACTGCATGGGAGAGCTTCACTTGCAGACTCGGGTGGAACAGCTACAGTGCAGACTGGATTATTTTCGTCCCGCCTGTGATATAACTTTAGCATGTTGATGTGACATAGTTGCTTGTTCTTTCTACGATCTAGTGTGGCGATGACATAGTTGACATCACTGAGTTTCTTCTCCACGAAATAAGGACCACTAAACTTGGCTTGAAGAGGTTGCCCATGCACTGGTAGCAGAATCAAAACCTGATCTCCTGGCTGAAAGTGGCATAACCTGGACTTCTTATCATACCAAGTCTTCATCTTCTCCTGAGCAGCTCCTAAATTCTCTCGCGCCAGCTGTAAAGCAGTGGACAGCCGTTCTTTGAACTTCATCACATACTCCAGCAGGTTGACGTCATCTTCCTCCGACAGCCAGCATTCCTTGAGTAGCTTAAGAGGTCCTCTTACTTCATGGCCAAACAGTAGTTCAAAAGGTGAGAAGCCCAGTGATTCATTTGGAGATTCTCTTGCGGCAAACACAACGAATGGAAGACCTTTATCCCAGTCTTTCTGATGTTCCAAACAGTATTTCTTGAGCATCGATTTGAGTGTTTGATGATATCTCTCCAACGCTCCTTGGGTCTGAGGATGGTAAGCTGAAGACGTGATCTAGGTGATACCCAACTCTTTCATAGACTGCTTGAAAACATTTGACATGAAATTACTTCCCCGGTCTGACTGTACCTCCTTGGGCAGACTAAACTTTGTGAAGAACCCTAGCATTTCCTTAACCACGTTCTTTGCTGAGATATTTCTAAGTGGAATGGCTTCAGGATAACGAGTAGCCATATCAATCAGGGTCAACACATAAGAAAATCCTGAAGAAGTCTTAGGAAGAGGGCCCACAATATCCACCAACACACGGGTGAATGGCGCCTCAAAAGGAGGAATGGGAACTAGAGGTGCAACCTTTTCGGTCTGATTACACTTCCCCACAACTTGACTGGTGTGACAAGACTTACAATACCAGGAAACATCCCTGAAGATACCTGGCCAGTAGAAGTGTTTCAAAATGCGTGCCACAGTCTTCCTCACTCCAAGGTGTCCTGCCAAACTGGAATCATGAGCCACTCTAATGATATCCTGCCTACAAACACGAGGGATGACAACTTGATGTACAACCTCCCACTCACAGTCGGCTGATGCTGTTGGGGGTCTCCACTTCCTCATAAGTACACCTGACTTTACATAATAACAAGTAGAAGCACCAGCTGACTCTTCCTCACTGCAAGCAGAGTTAGCTAGACCTTTCAACACAGGGTCAGCAACCTGCAACTCAACCAACTCTTGACGAGACAAATTATCAACACTACGCGGTACTGCCTCATCTGGTGAGTGGTCCAAATTAGCAAGAAAAGTGTCAGCTAGGATAACATCATCATCATCATTATCCTCTAAATCACCAGTAACTTTAGACTTAGCCCTAGTGACAGCACATGCAGGGAACACATCAGGAACATCAGAATCCTGGGATGCAGCCACTGGCTCACTAGACAACTGAGGAGCTGGACACACTTGACTTCCACCAATATCATTTCCAAGTAAGAAAGTTACACCTGACATTGGGAGTGTCTCAACCAACCCAACCATAACGGAAGCATTAACAAAACCAGACTCTAAATTCACTCTGCGCAGAGGGACAGAGAAGTAATTATTCCCTACACCTTGTAAGATTACAGTTTCATCAGAGGAATTAACATTAGAGCCTAGAACACTGGTCAGCATAATGGATTGGCAAGCACCTGTATCACGATATATTTTAACTGATTTCCTGTCATTACTGTCCAGAGGACTGACAAAACCATCAGACAGGAAATTAGCACGTGAACTCTTGAGAGTGTCACCCACGTTACTGCTCAAAAGAGGAGCTCCATCATGAGAATTTAATTTACCCCTCAAAGCAGGTTCAGTTAACTCAGTTAAAGAATTCTGGGAACTCTCAAGAGTGGACACTAGACCAATTGACTGAATATTTAAAGACTCCTTTTTGTTCACATCACTCTGTCTCCTGAAATATTTCTCCGTAGTATGACCAAGCTTACTACAATAAGTACATTTACTTTTCTGAAATCTAGAGGTGAAGCTGGTATTTACTTCCTGAGAAACATCATCTTTATTCTCTTTCCTGTTACCTGTACTCAGAGTAGAGGCAACGTACTTACTCTCAGCTTTCCTTTTTTCTCTAGAATATCTTTTGTGAGTGAGAACATATTCATCAGCTAAAACTGCAGCATCAGACAAATTATCTATTCTTTTCTCATCAAGATATAGGCTTACATCTTTATAAATACACCTCTTGAAGTCCTCGAGCAAAATCATCTGCTTAAATTTACCAAAATCAGAATCCACATTCTTAGAATTTAACCACTGCTCTAACAGATCTTCTTTGATTTTTGCACACTCAACATAGGATTGCTTATCTTGCTTATAAGTTGTCCCAAATTTTACTCTATAAGCTTCAGGAACAAGCTCATAGGCCTTAAGAATCAAGCTCTTAACTACATCATAATTATCAGCTTGATCCTGAGGCAAAGATGCATAAGTTACTTGAGCTTTACCGGTGAGAACAGTTTGAAGGAGTACTGGCCAATACTCCTTGGGCCAATTAAAACCTGTAGCTACCTCTCAAACAACTGAAAATACTTTGTTAAATCAGATTCATTAACCCCTTAACCGCGGGGCGTCACTTTTGTGACGCTCGGCTACAATGGATCATACCGCAGGACGTCACTTTTGTGATTCTGTGTTATTTTGAATTATCCCGGGCTCTCAAGTGGTGGCTTGTATCATATATCAGTACTGCCAATGTCCAACACTAGTCAGCACTCCAAATCTCATCTGTACTCCCATCCATTGTTGACATTTAAGCTATTTTAACCCCTTCCTGACTCCCCTCCCTACCTGCCCTCCATTACCCTCTCCTCTCACCTCCCACGCCGCGCTGCACTACGGAAATTTCCCCCTTCTCTTTCTACAGATTTCATCCATTGAAATAAGCCCTATGCCCTATATTTTTACCCAATAATATTTACCAAAAAAAAAAGGTAAGTGATAGTGTTATACTCCAGAAATTGCCTAATTATCACCTGACAACACCTCACGTGCATTCATTCGCTACATTACCACGGTAATTTCCCCTTTGATTTATGCCTTGTAATCGATGTCTGTAATAAAAATATATATCAGAAAGGAAGGGAGAATCCTAATTGACATTTACAGTCACCTGGAACTACCTATTTCTACATTTATTGCCGAGATTTTCTACCTATAAAAAATTAGCATGTAAGTTAGCAGCAGTAAGCCTAAAGTGTCATTGTCAACCCTTCCCTTCTCAGATAATTTACCCCCTTCTTGACTCCCCTCCCTACTTGCCCTCCATTACCCTCTCCTCTCACCTCTCATGTCGCGCTGCGCTACGGAAATTTCCCTCTTCTTTTTCCACAGATTTCATCCATTGAAATAAGCCCTATGCCCAATATTTTTACCCAATAATATATACCAAAAAAAAACAGGTAAGTGATAGTGTTATACTCCTGAAATTGCCCAATTATCACCTGACAAAACCTCACGTGCATTCATTCGCTACATTACCACGGTAATTTCCCCTTTGATTTATGCCTTGTAATCGATGTCTGTAATAAAAATATATATCAGAAAGGAAGGGAGAATCCTAATTGACATTTACATTCACCTGGAAGTACCTATTTCTTTATTTATTGCCGAGATTTTCTACCTATAAAAAATTAGCCTGTAAGTTAGCAGCAGTCAGCCTAAAGTGTCATTGTCAACCCTTCCCTTCTCAGATAAGCCGCGGCATTTAGTTCCTTGTCCTCCACTGCAGAGACAACATGTCGCACTCGCGCCCCGCCATTCCTGCCGCTTCTGCGCCCATTGCAAAGGGCCCCGTGACCTCTACCCCCAAGAAAAGTGTTGAGGCAAGCAGGAAAGGCCTCAGTGACTCTGCAGTGGCACGAGAACTTGCTGAATTGTCGATGATAATAATGGACAGCGATTTTGACGATTCCGGTGAATCGTGTGATGAGCCGGGTGAACTTATCGCGCCAGAAACAGCGACAACAAGTGCTCCTACCAGTGAATCTGTGTGTAGCTCCAAGGGAAAGGAGCCTTTAGTGCAGGAAGGAAAAGAATTTGGGAAGGGAGTGAAAATGCGGCGTGTTAGCCCCAGAACAATGCCCCCACGTGACCCAGCCCGCCATGAGTCACGAGATCATTCAACTCCCCGTTCCCCAAGCCCCGCTTTACTCATCTCGTCATCATCGTCGGCTGAGTTATCTCCTGAGTCTTCGTCGTCGGAGTCACCACCAGCATCAACAGTGAAGGCCGGCCGTAGAGGTAGAGGTAGATCTAAGAGAGTGAGAAGTAGTGTAGCTAGTAGGGTAAGGGCTGCTAGTGCTGTACGGCAACCTAGGGTCAGTGCGAGTGACCTTGACCGTGATAAGCCTCCCTCTCAGCCAACCTCCACCACCACCACTACCACCATCCCTCTACCGCCGCGCCAGGGAATCCTGGACGCCTTCGCATGGACGGAAGGGTCAGATTTTGTCCCCGAAAACCTGGTTTTCGATGAGAGCTTGTCAGGAGTTCAGCCTGCCTTCACTATGGACGAAAATGCTGAGTGTGTCGACTACCTTTTGGCCTTCCTAGATGACGAAGTCATGCAGCACATATGTGATGAGACTAACAGGTTCGAATCACAACGTGCTGCTAGTGGTACAGGTGCAGCCAAGATGCAACAGTGGACCATGCTGGGAGTGCAGGAGCTATATGTGTTCTTTGCCCTCATGCTTCTTATGCCACACTCCAAGAAGCATGAGTTGGAAGAATACTGGTCCATGGACCCCTTACTACCCTCACCGACCTTCAACAAGTACATGGCCAGAGATCGCTTCCGGAACATCATGGGAAACCTGCACTTTGCCGATAATGATGTACCTTCCCAAACCGACCCACTCTGGAAGATCCGGGAGATTCTGAACAGAATGAAGGATAAGTTCATGTCATTCTTCCACCCATTTCAGAAGGTTGTCATTGATGAGTCCTTGGTTCTGTTCAGAGGACGTCTTCGGTTTGTCCAGTACATTCCAAGCAAACGCCATTGCTTTGGAATTAAGTTCTTTGTACTGTGCGACTGTAAGACGGGGTACATCCTTGATTTCGTCATCTATTCAGCCAGCACTGTCGATCTCGATAAAACACACCCCCTTGGCTTCTCAGGCTGTGTAGTGAAAGTGCTCCTAGAAAAGTATTTTGGTGGGAATCATGTGCTGTATACAGACAACTACTATACAGCACCGAAACTTGCCAAATACCTTTCTGAGCACGGCATTGGCTCCTGCGGCACTGTCAAAAGTAATCGTGCCAACTTCCCCAAATTCCCAGAGGCAGGAAACTCGCAGCGAGGAGACGTGCACCTACGCAAGTCTGAGAAGATGCTGGCAATACGGTGGCATGACAAGAGAGTCGTGCACATGCTCACCACCGTACATAAGGGGGAGATGAGAGACAGTGGGAAGGTCGACCGTAGGACAGGCGAACCTGTGATGAAACCTGATGCTGTGTTGGACTATAATATAAACATGCGGTTGGTGGACAAGTCCGACATGATGATTGGTGAGATCGACTGCCTCAGGAAGAATACTAGGTGGTACAGGAAAGTTTTTCTGTATCTCATAGATATGACGATGCTGAACGCCTTCATCCTGTACAAGATGAAGGTAAAGCCACCCAAGTCCTTCTCCCTGAGGTTGTTCGCCAGGACTTGTGTCCAGCAGCTGCTGGAAAAATATGGTAAGGTGCAAGCAGCAACTCCAAGGCGCCATCCAGTTACACTTCCCGACCGACTTGAGCAGAGGGCGTATATGGATCGGCACAGACTTGAGCTAATGCCTGCCACAGGGAAAAGGAAGGCTGCGATTCGCAGGTGTCAGGTATGTGCGCATACCACACGCCGCACACCTGAGCATAAACGCACCTCTTGGCAGTGCGCTGAATGCCAGGTTCCCCTCTGTGTAACCTGCTTCGATTATCACAGCCAGAAGCAGTTCTAACAGTGCAAGTGTGGAAGCAGAATTATTTGGAAATAATGTGTAAATAATGTGTAAATAATGTGTAAATAGCAGGTGAAAGCAATGGATGTTCAGTTCATATGATTGAACAGTGTACTATAGTTTCATCTTACTGAAAGTGACAGTGAATAACATATTGTAAGTAAAATAGAAGGGTAAATATTGAAAATAGAATAGAAAATGTAAATAGTAATGTAAGTAATTAGTAATATAAGAATATGAGTACAAATAATTTATGTTATAACAGTGAGAGTGAATCCGTGGCTCTCTACGTATTTTACTGACTGAAAAATAGAATGACTTCAGTGACAATAAAATAATACAACTGAATGAAACTTGTGGAGAAAGACTCCAGATATATATAAGTGTGATATAGTAATAGAAATATAAAGTGTGAGGGGTTTTATGAATAATAAATGACAGAGTGCCTAGAGCGAACTAGCGCAAGTGCGGCGATCAGACGCGCTCGTAATTTCCATTGCTTTCACACTGTTTTTTTTTTTTTAGTATGGATCCCAAACTACTTGAAAATGGTAGAATAGTGTTTATAGTGTTTGTATCTGGCTGTGGTAATCATATAACGGGTTGTCGGGAAGTGTAAAGTGGAGACTTAGTTACCCTACTTCAGAGGTCTCCACAAGTCCTACGGAAACTGACGAAGGCTCAACAATCATTCCACGAGAAAGCTGAAGGTATGTGCTATAAGCATATATAATTTTATTATTCTAGGACTAATAACTGATTTTTAGCAAATATTTTTTGAGAGTCTGTCGGAGCCCAAATAACCCCTCGGGACACGCAAGTAATTGGTAAACAAGCCCGCGGTGTAGGGGTTAAAAGGAGGGACAAGTTTAACATTTTTAGCCACATCAAAATCATCAGAGCTAGATGATCCAGTTCCACCTTGTTTCATGCGATACTCATGGTCTGCCTGAATCCTAGCAAGTTCAACTTGTGCCTGAAACTCAGCCTCCTTAGCACGAGCCTGAAACTCAGCCTCCTTAGCATTTGCCTGAAACTCAGCCTCTTGAATACGAGCTTTTGCCTGAAATTCAGCCTCCTTAGCACGAGCCTCCTGCAGGGCTAGCTGTAACTTAGCTAATTCAATCTGCGTTCACTCATTTGGAGGAGTTACATTAAACAAGCTTTCATTAATCATGTCAACAATTTGATCTTTAGAATGATGAGAGCGAACAGCAATTCCCAATTGTTGAGCAACAAGCTTAAGTTCATTTTTTGTTCTGTTTTCTACATCACACACTGTTTGCACATTTGACAAAAAATCTTTGGCTTCATCAAGTGTAGAAATAGTAGACATCATGAATAAATCACAGTCACAGAATATCAAGCAATATCCTTATGATAATATCCTGAATATCCTGGCGAGGTCGCCAAATTTATGTTACGGAACAGAGAAAGATAATGTACACTTCAAGTGAGAACACCAAAAATCACCACTGTTCTGTAAAGTTCCAGGTTCAAAACAAAAGAGTTAGGTAAAATTACAAGTTGAAGTTTAATGTTCAAACTAACAACGAAACATTCAGGACTCATAAGGATAAATCAATCGCAAAAAAACAGGTTAAATATATGGTTAACTGCAATAGCCTCTATTAACACGAAATTAGCAAGAGTAAATTTACCTAAGTCAGCCCTGATAAAATGAAAATACACTGGGTAATGCTCAGTTAATGCAAGATAAATTATTACAGATACAAACTATTATTAACAATTGCTGACAATATGAATTACAAAAACTTTACTAGGCCTAAGAATTAACACCTTATGCTACACAGCACAAGAAAAAATGCAACAACACTTATACTCAAATTACACAGCTGCTAGATGGTTGGAGACTTCCTGAGCACTCACAACAATAACTGTACAGGGGAGGACAGAGATGTGAACAAAATGAGGAGCAGATCTAAGTGGCAATGATGCAGAGACTGAGCTCATTATATAGGGGCCAGCAGAGCTTGATACAACTTGTAAGAAGGACGTGCAAATGAAGCCATGGGGACAAAGAGCTGACAATCCCGCTCTGAACAACAGAAAGGACGACTTACTCTACTATAACGGTAGAAGGGGGGGCCTGAGGTAGAACACGCTCATGATCAAACATGCAGCATACTGTGCGTTAAAATTACACAAAGGATGATGAAATCATAGGCTATGTAACACCAGGCAGTCACCCATCCAAGTACTAACCAGACCCAACGTTGCTTAACTTCGCTGGTCGGACGGGAAGCGGTGTACTTAACGTGCAGTACCGAGATATATATATATATATATATATATATATATATATATATATATATATATATATATATATATATATATATATATATATATATATATATATATAAAGGTTTCATAGGCCAACGGAGGCGTCCGGTATTTTGACAGTTCAGATATGGCAACCCTATATTGAAGAAAAGGTAAATGCGATAATGGTAACTAAAACAAAGTGAACGCTTATAGAAACCGGAGCGTGACAAAAACATAGAAAACAGAAAGGGTCGCATTAAATAAAGAACGAAGAAAAGAAGAGAACGAAAAAAGAAGAGACGAAGGACTGAATAATACAAATAAATTCAGGTAAAAAGAGACAGTGCTGACGGGATGTAGGTGGATAAAAAAAAAAAAAAAACAGGGTAATCAGAAATGTTAGAGAGAAACCAAAAAGAAATTGAGAAATGACGAAGTGAGGAAAACTAAATTCAAAACAAGGGAAAATGAAGAATGTCGTTGCACAACAACAACCCATGACGCAGCAGGACACACACACACACACACACACACACACACACACACAAAGAAAGAGGAAGAGACGAAGGTAAAGGGAAGACACTAAGAGGTACATAACTTTTAGCTACTGAGGGTAGCCTACAGGGAAAAAGGAGAGATGAAGCGAGGAAGATTGAAAGAAAGCGAGGTAGATGCATGCTAATGTGGAGGAGAGTGTGGGGGAAGAGGAAAAAATAAGAAAGTAAAGGTCACTGAAAGAGAGAGAGAGAGAGAGAGAGAGAGAGAGAGAGAGAGAGAGAGAAACAAGAATGATAAATGTAAGGTAAGGAATGATGGCTATAACCTGTGAAAGGAAAAAAAAAGTCAGAATGGAAAATACTTTGTAATCTTCACAAATGTGCAGGATAAGCAAGTCTCCCTAATAATTCAACGGTATCACTAACCGTTTTATTAGTTTCGAGCATTCACCTAATATTTCGCTTTAATTTAATATTTGTGTGATATGTAGCTGTATATGTCAAGAATAATGTTTATTCAAGGAATTTTTTCTCAGAACGATTGGCGCAAAATTGTGACCTGTAGAGAGTAGACAAACAGACTGACAAACATATGGAACTGACCAACATGCATGCCGAATCTGTCGATCCCGGGAAGCAACAGAGAGAGAGAGAGAGAGAGAGAGTTGGCTATAATAAAAATGGAGTCGAGAGTGCAGTAGAAGGGTAAAAATTTTCATCGCTTCAGCCTGAATTTTTCCCCGTTTCTCCTTTCCCGCGGTTTCCCTTTCATTGTCTTTCTCTTTTCCCTTATATCCACCTCCTCACTCAGTCCAAACTTCACTTTTTCCTCTTCCTTATCCTTTATAACCTGATCTTTTTCTTCCTTGTTCTTATTCCTTATCGCTTTTATCATGTCCTCTTCTTCCATCTTCGCTTCCTCTTCCTCCTCCCCCCCCCCTCGTCTATCTTTAACTCTCCTTCCTCCTCTTCCTTCTTCATTCCATTCCCCCAGCTGCTTCTTCTCTGAAATTTTTATCTCCAGCCATGCCTGCACTTCCACCTTCTTCTCTTCCTCCTTTCCGTATCTCTCCTCCTCTCTCTCCATCTCCAGCTCCACCTCCATCTCTTCCAACACCATCTCCTCCTTCTCTTTCTCTTTCATTTTAGATCTTCCTTGTTTGACAATATGATGGCGTAATTTCTGTTTTGATCTTACAATCAGTTATTGTTATACTGTTTAACGGAGACAACGAGAAAGACTAAATAAAGGCTGTATTAGCCGATTTTAGCCGAAATGTTTCTCGTAAAGGTAGAACAAATAATATACTTATAGTATTTTGCCTCCATCTTCCTATTTCTTTGTTCTTTCAATTTCATTAATTGAAAATTTTCTTCCTTTCACAAGCTCCCCCAAACTTATTTCGTTATATTTTGTACTTTTTTTCTTTTTCCTTTCCTTAAATTTTTTCACAACATTTTTGCCATTGATGACTTTTTAAATATTTGGCTTACATTAACATAATTCATATTCTCGCTCACTCACTGACTCTCTCTGTTCAGTCGAGGTATACTTTTAGTCATCATTAATTCTCTCACTCACTCACTCATTCTCTCTCTTTCTCTCTCTTGGACAGGCAGATGTAAGCGCTCTCACAAAACAGTCATATAAATATATATATATATATTTTTATGTAAATGACTGTGCGCAGTCCTCCTATGCGCTGCAGATGGCGATAGCAAGAAAGGAAGGGGGATGCTGTGAGAAGGGGGGTCGTTAATGCACTGAGTGGGCACGTAAATATCTTGAGGCCTTTTTTTTTTTTTTTTTCCCTAAAGGCCACACCCCCTCCTATGATGATGCTTATGCAAACACATAGCCAGATTTAGATACAGACAGACAAATATATCCATAGTTAGACAGATACATAGTTTGATAACTCCGGGCCATTGGTTAAATATGTAAAGCATTAAAACCTACCAAGAATGTGAAACATTGCTAAGGGCTGGGAGTGATTTTCAGAGTTCATATGTAACTTCTCATGAGTATTGCCTTAAATACTTACCAGCAGTATTAACTAGAGGCTCCTTCAAGGGAGGAATCACACCAGCCGCGAGCCGATACATATCTAGCACGACTAGGAATATGACCTTGACCTTGACCCACTTTCACCAGTTTCAAACGCGTAAGAGATTTTCATTCCAATTACACACCTCTAAAATTTTGTGATGATATCTTGAGCGATTGCCAAGTTATTGTGCTAACAGACACACAGACAAACTGAAAACAGTACTCGTTGGAGATTTTCATTCCTACTACACACCAGTGAGATTTTGTGATAATATCTTGAGTGGTTGCCAAGTTTTCCTGCCAACACACACACACACACACACACACACACACACACACACACACACTCAAACTGAAAATAATACCAGCATCGCTATCACGGCTGGTAACAAACCTAAGCGTAAAGAAACTGAGCCTATATTATGCACAAAGTTTACCAGACATTTAAGGGTAAGAGGGTGACAATACAGAACAGCATTGATCTTTCTCCCTTATCTTCGTACCAATTCTTTCTCTTTTCAGTTTAGACTCGCACAAACAAAAACACGTACACAGTCACGCACTCATACACATTTGCTTTCACATACATCAAAGCACACACATAAAAACAAACGTACACACATCCTCCCTGCTTACCTACGGTACATCTTTCCCTACCTACCTCCCTGCCCACTTACCTTCCTGGCACCTACCTCCCGGCTTGCCTACCAAAGTGCCTACCTCTGCCATCTAATAAAGCAGCAGCACAGGCGCTTATTTTTTTTATTTTTTTAGCATTTTGCTAATTACCAGCAGGCTGCGTTAAAATTTTAATGAGGACATAAATTACTGCCGAATGAACACTGCATTAATTGAAATCCATTTTATGGTTTATGCTTTCAGAAATAAGGAAGTTTTGCTCTGTGGCCTTGATTTTATATTATACTTTATGTATGTATGTATTTATTTTTGGGTCACTCTGACCTTGGAGTTGACCCTAGCATGTCGACCACTAAAATGCGGACCCACCGTCGGGATGAGAGGACTCATTTGACACTTTAGTCGTCCAGATCGGTCACTAATTGTGGTCTACAGAGAGCGAACACACGAACCGAAGGGCGTACTAATTGTCACACGGAAAAGTCTGCCTTGGCTTAGTCGAGCAATGCCCTCAAATTTGTCTTCGGGGGAAGGGGAGCTCTGATAACCCCTCATTGCAATGATGGCTTGTCTGTTTTACTACAGTTACTGCCAGACGCTATTGTTCATGCTTCAAGAGGCACTTCCATATAGAACTATTTAGAAAGCTCCAATCATTTTCCAATACGTCACGGATTTTTTTTTATTTCACACTAACGCTGGACGATTTTACTCGACTGAGGGTATGTCTAGCATGTTAAAAAGGATTAGAACTCTGCTTATTCTGTTTAAGCCTTGCTGCTTCAAGACAGTTTTCCTCAACTTGGGAAAGAATAAGTTCCAAAGAAAGTATAGGCATCATCTAACTTTTCCGATGTGATAAGTAGACTTCCATAGCTCGCCTGTCCCTTTTACGTGAAATGTTCGATGCCAAATACTCTACGTCATAATTTATAGCCTAATAGAGTCCCAGTAAACTGCAATAGTAGGCACCCAATAGACGTCAAGATGACTCAAAGTAGATTCCCATTAGACTTTCAAAAAACTTTAGCACCACACTTCCCGTAACTCCCAGAAGACTCCCAGTACACTCCCCTTACATTCCCAGTAGTCTCCTTTGGTAGACTCCCATAGTAGTCGCCAGTAGTAGACTCCCCCAGTAGACTCCCATAGTAATCTTCCATAGCAGTCTCCCAGTAGATTTCCACAGCAGACTCCAAGCAGACTTACAGTAGACTCGCATAGTAGATTCCCAGTAGACTTGCTTAGTAGACTTCCAATACAGTCCAATACATCGCCCGTCCCTTTAGTGTAAGTGGAAATGTTCGACACAAGTTTCTACGTCAGGGTTAGAGATCGATAAATTAAGCATGCAAATCTTCAATCACTACCGTACTCTCTTATCTCTTATCAGCTGTTACCTTCGGATACGTTATTTGTTACTCATGTGAAATCTAAAATAGGTCTTGCTGGGCTCAGTGTAAGAGAACTTAACCCCTTCAACATTTTTACTTTATTCTTGTTATCTACACTCAGTGTATTCTTCAGAGCTTAGGGCTTTTGCGCTGCCGGGGTTATATACCCCTTAATTAACCTTATCTCTCACAGAAATCCTGACGCGGAATATAACCGTCTGAAGGATGCAAGAATACAAAATACGTCACCGTATTGAAAGGAACAACCCTATCAGCGAGAGGCTGCATTAATGTTACAATGGGCGAAAGAAAGACAAGAAGAAGAGAAACAAAGTGTGATAACAAGTAACTAGAGGAGGATCGAATGATGGAAAGTGAAAAATATTAAGGGAATGAGGAGTGGAGGAAAGAAATAATTAGTGAAAGACGGCATATATAAAGGATAAAGGTTAACCACTTCTTCCAAATGACGTACCAGTATTTCCCGTTTAATATTTGCTATCATCAAGCGAGTTATTCAGCTTTGTATAAATTTTTAAACTTAAGAAGTAAAGTACAGCCTTCATTAACCCGCACAGTGGGAGAAGTCTTTCCTAACTTGAATAAAACTGTCATGAGAAGGAAAAGATTAAACAAAAATTGTCCTCCAGGAGAAAAATTAATCCATACCGACAGTGAAGGAGAGAAAACCATTACTTTTCATCTCCGAGGACTGTATGTATATTCTTCTTGCTACCAGACGATTTTATTGAGGTTGGGGAGCACCCTTGTAGTGAAAGGGCTATCATCATCCAGAGCTGAATAAAATGATCTGGAGGTGGCACAATTAAATTAAAAAAAAAAAAAAATACTTTTTCGGGGTGAAGAGGATAACAGCAGAACATAAAAACCAAGGAGCACACAAAAAACTCACTAAAACCTTTAACACAATACAGCATAGAAAATACAGCAGCAAACCATCATAAAGAAAAACCTCAGAATAACATAAAATCCAATCACCGAACAACATAGAGGCCAACCATATAACAGCACAAACATTCAACAATATAAAAAGCAACAAAAATGAATGCCGTCCACAAAACTAACAAGAACCAAACACAGAGGTACGAGAAAGTAACCACACAGGAATATGTAAGCCTGCCACGGAGCAGTTAAAACATTATGAAAACCAGGCATAAAGAAAAAGAAACTATGATCACAAAATAAATCCACGGATCAACAAAGAAAACAGATCATATAAACTAAGTAACTTGAATTCCATCCACAGAGATACATTGAAAACAGAGAAAAACAGGAAAAAGAAAGAACAGTATAATAACACGGCAACATATACACAACCATAGAACAGTTCAGAGTCGACCACAAGAACATAAAACTTACCCAGAGAACTCTACCAAAAAGTAACCACACGACAATACAGAAAAGACGCAAACACAGGACGAACCTGAAACAAATCCATCAGACACCAACGATATATATATATATATATATATATATATATATATATATATATATATATATATATATATATATAGAGAGAGAGAGAGAGAGAGAGAGAGAGAGAGAGAGAGAGAGAGAGAGAGAGAGAGAGAGAGAGAGAGAGAGAGAGAGAGAGAGAGAGTCTGTTTAAAAAATCGGCGGACTGAGAGAAAAAAAATGTATATACAGTTAGTTATATGCAAGAGAAAAGTGCTTCCCGGGCTGCTGATGACCCTCCCAATACACGAACCGCCATGGGACACTTAAAGCACATCAGCCATTGGCGTGTGTGTGTGTGTGTGTGTGTGTGTGTGTGTGTGTGTGTGTGTGTGTGCTTTGATATTTATTTACATACTTTTCAACCATCCTCTCTCTCTCTCTCTCTCTCTCTCTCTCCAGCATTAAGTGGCCATTTAACATCAAATATACATATCAAAACGTGGACAGGAAGGAGACCCGGGGCATCCATCCAATTACAGGCTAACACGCCGCCATTTTTCAAGTTCAGGGCAATTACTGGAGTGAAATGTGTGTGTGTGTGTGTGTGTGTGTGTGTGTGTGTGTGTGTGTGTGTTGTTACATAGCCTATGATTTCATCATCCTTTGTGTAATTCTAACGTACAGTATGCTACATGTTTGATCACGAGCGTGTTCTACCTCACTCCCCCCCTCCTCCCTTAGTGTAGAGTAAGTCGTTCTTTCTGTTGTTCAGAGCAGGATTGTCAACTCTTTGTCCCCATGGCTTCATTTGCGCGTCCTTCTTACAAGTTGTATCAAGCTCTGCCGGCCCCTATATAATGAGCTCAGTCTCTGCATTATTGCCACTTAGATCTACTCCTCATTTTGTTCACATCTCTGTCCTCCCCTGTACAGTTGTTATTATTGTGAGTGCTCAGGAAGTCTCCAACCATCTAGCAGCTGTGTGATTTGAGTATAAGTGTTATTACATTTTGTTCTTGTACTGTATAGCATAAGGTGTTGATTCGTGGACCTAGTGAAGTTTTTGTAATTCATATTGTCAGCCAGTGGTAATAATATTTTGTATCTGTAATAATATATCTTGCGTTAACTGAGCATTATCCAGTGTATTCTCATTTTATCAGGGCTGACTTAGATAAATTTACTCATGCTAATTTCGTGTTAATAGAGGCTATTGCAGTTAACCATATATTTAATCTGTTTTTCCCATTACATTATCCTTATGAGTTCTGAATGTTTAGTTGTTAGTTTGAGCATTAAACTTTAACTTGTAATTTTACCTAACTCTTTTGTTTTGAACCTGGAACTTTACGGGACAGTGGTGATATTTAGTATTCTCACTTAAAGTGTACACCCGTGGACCAAAGTTTCGGTACCCCTCTCGGTGGAAGGAAGTGGAAGTCAGGGTTAGAGAGAGGGCAGGTGAACGGACAACCGTGAGTGGTACTTTGGAACTGAGCTACGAGGCGAATAGTGAGAAACCTAATAACTCTGGATTCGAAACATTTCCATGCTATTCACCTGCAAAACATTATGCGTTCGTAACATACATACTGCAACATATAACATAGACTACTGTGTTATCATGGTGTCCTGTGATACTGACCCATCTGTTTCGGATCCTCATCACACAAATAAAGCACCGAGCCAGTTGTATATAAGTTGCAACTTGTCATTAGAACTGCAGTCATAATTTTTGTGAATGTTATCCCTGGATTGTCTATAGCTATAATAAAGAATGATTGTGAATTTAATGTTGATTTTCACAGTAGTTGTGCGGGTGGTTATAACTGTGGCAATTATTTTATGTGGACGACTAAACCACATTGTGATGGACAGCGGAGAGCATTCACCAATAATTTACTATAACCAGATGAAATTAGATGCAAACAACACAAAATATTATGAGACAACGAAGACACAGCTGTGGTATCCTGCTCCGCCTTGTTATCAAGGCCTTGACTGTGGCTTCACCTCATACGTGCGTTAATTTTCCTTCAGTTTCTGCCTCTTTTATTACTCTTACTTCCCGGTATCCTCTTACTGCTAGTCGTCATATTCCTTGGAGGGTTTCTTGTCGTCCGGTCCTAAAACCCCTACTGTATTACATTATTCCTCGCATCATCACTTCCAAACAAACAACGTTAGCCCAAGACTGCTGAATCTGTTAATACCATTATTGCCACTGCCACTAGTATTCCCCCTTTCCCCATTGTGTCTACTGCAATTCCCCTCATAGTACTACTACTGCTACTCCTATTACTACTCCACTATAAATCTGTATAATAATAAATATGATTGTCCTTATGTCTGTGTATCTGTTAATCATATTGTCCCTGTCCCACCCTCGACAACTCGTCACTTACCCCGCACTGCTACCCCAGTTGCACCCCACCCCCCTCTCTCCCACCCGCCATGAGCTCTATTCCTCCCCCACTCCGAACCATTTTACCCCTCACCTCCTTCTTGGGCCACCAGGCCTGTTGTTCACCTTTTACCGGTGAATATACGTGGCATGCATTAATAAGAATAATCATAAAATTGACAGCAACAACATACATCTGCAGTATTCCGAACATTACATAATTATAAAAGTCGCAGACCCAAACGTGCCTATATTACGGAGCTCTGATATATTAACCACAGAACCGACCACAGACCGTTCCTATCCTTGCCACTGGACCTTACCTGTAGCACTTCACCACAGTAATACAACCCACTGAAGTCCTTTGTGGGATCACTACACATGTTTGGGAAAAATAACAGCGCACAACATGCCTACAACCCATTAAAATACACCTGTGACGTTTCACTGACATTCAGTAAATTGCCTAGAAGTTAGCGGACAAACAAACACACGGCTGGACATAGACTGAGGCCGAATGTCTCGCATCGGTATATGACAAACTGACGAAACTATTACGATCCTGCTTTGTAGGTGTCATCATAGTTATAATAATAATAATAATAATAATCGTAGTAGTAATAGTAGTAGTAGTAGTAGTAGTAATAGTAGTAGTAGTAGTAGCAGTAATCACATGTTAATATCCATGATACAGAGGAGGACAAACACCATAGTCTCCCTGATAAAACAAGTGAAAACAGCTGTGACATATAAAACCAAACAGTGGCATAATATGCTGTAATGGTAGGGTTATAGTAATACTAAATTAATGTTTGACCGCAACCCAACCTTCTGTCATGGCAAACAGATTCTGCATTGCGTCAACACATGCTATTCCAGTGTGTGTCCTTCTCAGTATCGTGCCTAATAACATGTGATTAATTATTATTATTATTATTATTATTACTGTGATGACACCTGCAATGCAGGATCACAAGAGTTTTGTCAGGTCGTTACATACCGATGCGAGACATTCTGCTTCTGTCTGTCTGTGTCCAGTCGTTTGTTTGTTTGTCCAGTAACTTCTCCTAGGCTATTTGATGGATGTCAGTGAAACATCATATGCTTATTTTAGTGGTCTGTATGCATGTTGTGCACTGTTATTTTTCCCAAAGACGTGTAGCGATCTCACAGAGGACTACAGTGGGTTGTATTACCATGGTTAAGTGCTATAGGGAAGGTGCAGTGGTAATGATAAGAACGGTCTGTGGTCGGTTTTGTGGTTAATATATCAGTGCTCCGTAATATAAGCACGTTTGGGTCTGCAGTTAAGTGTAATGTTAGGAACACTACAGTTCACATCTACTATGTTGTTGTTATTATTATATTATTATCGGCTACCTTTAGAAGGCGGAGCGAACATGTTTTTTACTGCATCTGTGTGTGTGTGTGTGTGTGTGTGTGTGTGTGTGTGCGTTTCTATTATATCTCATGAACGGCTTGAGCTATCAACATGAAGCCTTCAGTGTATCAAGATATGGCCAAAATCTTGGAGGAGTTCGAAAATAGCAACTCGAGGTCAGAGTCAAGGTCACCAAACTAACTGCTAAAGGTCAACTAGTTTTTATTGCCTGCCTTTAGCACCATTAAATCTCATGAATGGCTTGAATTATCAACATAAAACCTTCATGGTATCAAAATATGGCCTAAAGTTTGGACTTGACAAACAGAATATTTTAGAGGGCTATTACAGTTTAGCTCTCAAATGCCTTCTTTTTTTATTATTAATGCATGCCACGTATATTCACCGGTAAAGGGTGAACAACAGGCCTTCTGGCCCAAGGATGAGGTGAAGGGTAATGTGGTGTCGGAGTGGGGGAGGAGTAGAATCCATGGTGGTGGGAACTGGAGTAGCGGTGCCGGGACAGTGACGAGTTGTCGACGGTGGAACAGGGACAATAATTATGATTAACAGATACACAGACATAAGGGCGATCATATTTATTATTATACAGATTTATGGTGGAGTAGTAATAAGAGCAGCAGTAGTTTTACTGTGAGGGAAATTAGACACAATAGGAAGAGGGGGATTACAGTAGTAGTGGCAGTGGCAATAATGGTATTAACAGATTCAGCAGTCTTGGGCTAACGTTGTTTGTTTGGAAGTGATGATGCGAGGAATAATGTAATACAGTAGGGGTTTTAGGACCGGACGACAAGAAACCCTCCAAGGAATATGACGACTCGCACTAGAAGGATACCGGGAAGTAAGAGTAATAAAAGAGGCAGAAACTGAGGGAAAATAATGCACATATGAGGTGAAGCCACAGTTAAGGCCTTGATAACAAGGCGGAGCAGGATACCACAGCTGTGTCTTCGTTGTTGCATCTAATGTCATCTGGTTATAGTAAATTATTGGTGAATGCTCTCCGCTGTCCATCACAATGTGGTTTAGTCGTCCACATAAAATAATTACTACATTTATAACCATCCGCACAACTACCGTGAAAATCAACATTAAATTCACAATCATTCTTTATTATAGCTATAGACAATCCAGGGATAACATTCACAAAAATTATGACTGCAGTTCTAAGGACAAGTTGCAACTTATATACAACTGGCTCGGTGCTTTATTTGTGTGATGAGGATCCGAAACAGATGGGTCAGTATCACAGGACACCATGATAACACAGGTTAGTCTATGTTATATGTTGCAGTATGTATGTTACGAACGCATAATGTTTTGCAGGTGTATAGCATGGAAATGTTTCGAATCCAGTGTTATTAGGTTTCTCACTATTCGCCTCGTAGCTCAGTTCCAAAGTACCACTCACGGTTGTCCGTTCACCTGCCCTCTCTCTAACCCTGACTTCCACTTCCTTCCATCGAGGGGGGTACCGAAACTTTGGTCCACGGGTGTACATTATCTTTCTCTGTTCCGTAACAAATTTGGCGACCTCTTATCAGGATATTCAGGATATTATCATAAGGATATTGCTTGATATTTTGTGACTGTGATTTATTCATAATGTCTACTATTACTACGCTTGATGAAGCCAAAGATTTTTTGTCAAATGTGCAAACAGTGTGTGATGTAGAAAACAGAACAAAGAATGAACTTAAGCTTGTTGCTCAACAATTGGGAATTGCAGTTCACTCTTATCATTCTAAAGATCAAATTGTTGGCATGATTAATAAAAGCTTGTTTAATGTAACTCCTCTAAATGAGCAAACGCAGATTGAAATAGCTAAGTTACAGCTAGCTCTGCAGGAGGCTCGTGTTAAGGAGGCTGAATTTCAGGCACGTGCTAAGGAGGCTGAGTCTCAGGCTAAGGAGGCGGAGTCTCAGGCTCGTATTCAGGAGGCTGAATTTCAGGCAAATGTTCGCATTCAGGAGGCACAGGCACAGGCTCAGGCACAAATGGAACTAGCTAGGATTCAGGCAGACCATGAGTATCGCATGAAACAAGGTGGAACTGGATCATCTAGCTCTGATGATTTTGATGTGGCTAAAAATGTTAAACTTGTCCCTCCTTTTAATGAATCTGATTTAACAAAATATTTTCAGTTGTTTGAGAGGGTAGCTACAGGTTTTAATTGGCCCAAAAAGTATTGGCCAGTACTCCTTCAAACTGTTCTCACCGGTAAAGCTCAAGTCACTTATGCAGCTTTGCCTCAGGATCAAGCTGATAATTATGATGTAGTTAAGAGCTTGATTCTTAAGGCCTATGCGCTTGTTCCTGAAGCCTATAGAGCAAAATTTAGGACAACTTATAAGCAAGATAAGCAATCCCATGTTGAGTATGCAAAAATCAAAGAAGATCTGTTAGGGCAGTGGTTAAATTCTAAGAATGTGGATTCTGATTTTGGTAAATTTAAGCAGATGATTTTGCTGGAGGACTTCAAAAGGTGTATTAGTAAAGATGTAAGCCTATATCTTGATGAGAAAAGAATAGATAATTTGTCTGATGCTGCAGTTTTAGCTGATGAATATGTTCTCACTCACAAGAGATATTCTAAAGAAAAAGGGAAAGCTGAGAGTAAGTACGTTGCCTCTACTCAGAGTACAGGTAACAGGAAAGAGAATAAAGATGATGTTTCTCAGGAAGTAAATACCAGCTTCACCTCTAGATTTCAGAAAAGTAAATGTACTTATTGTAGTAAGCTTGGTCATACTACGGAGAAATGTTTCAGGAGACAGCGTGATGTGAACAAAAAGGAGTCTTTAAATATTCAGTCAATTGGTCTAGTGTCCACCCTTGAGAGTTCCCAGAATTCTTTAACTGAGTTAACTGAACCTGCTTTGAGGGGTAAATTAAATTCTCATGATGGAGCTTCTCTTTTGAGCAGCAACGTGGGTGACACTCTCAAGAGTTCATGTGCTAATTTCCTGTCTGATAGTTTTGTCAGTCCTCTGGACAGTAATGACAGGAAATCAGTTAAAATATATCGTGATACAGGTGCTTGCCAATCCCTTATGCTGACCAGTGTTCTAGGCTCTAATGTTAATTCCTCTCATGAAACTGTAATCTTACAAGGTATAGGGAATAATTACTTCTCCGTCCCTCCGTGCAGAGTGAATTTAGAGTCTGGTTTTGTTAATGGTTCCGTTATGGTTGGGTTGGTTGAGACACTCCCAATGCCAGGTGTAACTTTCTTGTTTGGAAATGATGTTGGTGGAGGTCAGGTGTGTCCAGCTCCTCAGTTGTCTGGTGAGCCAGTGGCTGCGGCCCAGGATTGTGATGTCCCTGATGTGTTCCCTGCATGTGCTGTCACTAGGGCTAAGTCTAAAGTTACTGGTGACTTAGAGGATAATGATGATGATAATGTTATCCTAGCTGACACTTTTCTTGCTAATTTGGACCACTCACCAGATGAGGCAGTACCCCGTAGTGTTGATAATTTGTCTCATCAAGAGGTGGTTGAGTTGCAGGTTGCTGACCCTGAGTTGAAAGGTCTAGCTAACTCTGCTTGCAGTGAGGAAGAGTCAGCTGGTGCTTCTGCTTGTTATTATATAAAGTCAGGAGTACTTATGAGGAAGTGGAGACCCCCAACAGCATCAGCCGACTGTGAGTGGGAGGTTGTACATCAAGTTGTCATCCCTCGTGTTTGTAGGCAGGATATCATTGGAGTGGCTCATGATTCCAGTTTGGCAGGACACCTTGGAGTGAGGAAGACTGTGGCACGCATTTTGAAACACTTCTACTAGCCAGGTATCTTCAGGGATGTTACCTGGTATTGTAAGTCTTGTCACACCAGTCAAGTTGTGGGGAAGTGTAATCAGATCGAAAAGGTTGCACCTCTAGTTCCCATAACTCCTTTTGAGGCGCCGTTCACCCGTGTGTTGGTGGATATTGTGGGCCCTCTTCCTAAGACTTCTTCAGGATTTTCTTATGTGTTGACCCTGATTGATATGGCTACTCTTTATCCTGAAGCCATTCCACTTAGAAATATCTCAGCAAAGAACGTGGTTAAGGAAATGCTAGGGTTCTTCACAAAGTTTGGTCTGCCCAAGGAGGTACAGTCAGACCGGGAAAGTAATTTCATGTCAAATGTTTTCAAGCAGTCTCTGAAAGAGTTGGGCATCACCCAGACACGTCTTCAGCTTACCATCCCCAGACCCAAGGAGCGTTGGAGAGATATCATCAAACACTCAAATCGATGCTCAAGAAATACTGTTTGAAACATCAGAAAGACTGGGATAAAGGTCTTCCATTCGTTGTATTTGCCGCAAGAGAATCTCCAAATGAATCACTGGGCTTCTCACCTTTTGAACTACTGTTTGGCCATGAAATAAGAGGACCCCTTAAGCTACTCAAGGAATGCTGGCTGTCGGAGGAAGATGATGTCAACCTGCTGGAGTATGTGATGAAGTTCAAAGAACGGCTGTCCACTGCCTTACAACTGGCGCGAGAGAATTTAGGAGCTGCTCAGGAGAAGATGAAGACTTGGTATGATAAGAAGTCCAGGTTACGCCCCTTTCAGCCAGGAGATCAGGTTTTGATTCTGCTACCGGTGCATGGGCAACCTCTTCAAGCCAAGTTTAGTGGTCCTTATTTCGTGGAGAAGAAACTCAGTGATGTCAACTATGTCATCGCCACACCAGATAGTAGAAAGAACAAGCAACTTTGTCACATCAACATGCTAAAGTTATATCACAGGCGGGATGAAAATAACCCAGTCTGCACTGTAGCTGTTCCACCCGAGTCTGCAAGTGAAGTTCTCCCATACAGCATGAGCCTGAGTGATAGTTTGGGGAAGAATCCTGATATCATGAATGATCTCCAGACTAAGCTTTCTCATCTAGCTCCCGAGGAAAGGCAGGAGTTTTCGGCATTACTGCAGGAGTACCCGCAAGTGTTCCGTGCCACTCCAGGAAGAACCACTGTGTTGATGCATGATGTCGATGTTGGAGACGGAAAGCCAATTAAACTGCCTCCTTACCATGTGAACCCAGTGAAAGTTCCTCTCATCGAGAAGGAGCTTGGCTGCCTGTTGGACCACAAGATGATTGAGCCCTGTCAGAGCGAGTGGAGTTCTCCTGTCACTCTAGTCCCTAAGCCAGGTGTGTCACAGCGGCTTTGCATCGACTACAGACGTGTTAATCAGATAACCAAAACAGACACTTACCCTCTCCCTCGCGTGGAAGATTGCATAGACAAGATCGGAAAGGCTAGGTACATAAGTAAGTTTGATTTGTTAAAGGGATACTGGCAAGTACCTATGACTGAACGTGCTAGGGAGATCTCATGTTTTGTAACACTAGGAAAGACTTTTGCATGTTCTGTAATGCCATATGGCATGAAGAATGCACCAGCCACATTTCAGAAGCTCATGAATGTTGTAACAGAGGGTTTGGCAGGGTGTGTTGTTTATATTGATGATGTATTAATCTACAGTGACAACTGGAAAGATCACCTATGCCATGTCAGTAAATTTCTTGAGCGTTTGGTTCAGGCTAATCTTGTAGCTAATTTATCAAAGTGTGAGTTTGGTCAAGCTAAAGTTCAGTACCTTGAGTACGTAATTGGTGATTGACATTTTGCACCAGCAGCAGCTAAGGTTCAGGTTATAAGTGATCTTCCCAGACCTAAAAGTAGGAAAGAGCTACAAAGATTTTTGGGAATGGTAGGTTATTACAGGAGATTTGTTCTTAACTTTTCAATTCTTGTATCACCACTTACAGACCTACTGAAAAAGGGAGTTAAATTTGTCTGGACCGATTACTGTGAATCCTCTTTCAGCAAACTTAAAGCTATCCTATTAAGTCAGCCAGTGCTCGCTACTCCAAATTTTGCTAAGCCTTTTAAGATGGCTGTTGATGCAAGTGATACAGGAGCTGGGGCTGTTTTGCTGCAAGAGGATGATCAGGGTATTGGACACCCCGTATCTTATTACAGTAAGAAGTTAACTCCACCTCAAAAGATCTACTCAACCATTGAGAAAGAGCTTTTGGCCTTGATTTTGGGTTTACAGCATTTTTCATTTTATTTGTGTTCTGGTTTTGACCCCATAGTCATTTATACCGATCATAACCCACTGAAATTCCTTAGTAAGTTTAAAGATAAAAATCAGAGATTGACAAGATGGAGTCTACTTCTTCAGGAGTATTCATTAGACATAAAACATGTCAAGGGGAAAGAAAATGTTATTGCAGATTGCTTATCTAGAATTTAGACAGATTGTTTTAGAGTAATAAGAAATTTCCTTTGTAAATTTCTTTTTCTTTGTGGGGAGGTGTTACATAGCCTATGATTTCATCATCCTTTGTGTAATTCTAACGTACAGTATGCTGCATGTTTGATCACGAGCGTGTTCTACCTCACTCCCCCCCTCCTCCCTTATAGTAGAGTAAGTCGTTCTTTCTGTTGTTCAGAGCAGGATTGTCAACTCTTTGTCTCCATGGCTTCATTTGCGCGTCCTTCTTACAAGTTGTATCAAGCTCTGCCGGCCCCTATATAATGAGCTCAGTCTCTACATTATTGCCACTTAGATCTACTCCTCATTTTGTTCACATCTCTGTCCTCCCCTGTACAGTTGTTATTATTGTGAGTGCTCAGGAAGTCTCCAACCATCTAGCAGCTGTGTGATTTGAGTATAAGTGTTATTACATTTTGTTCTTGTACTGTATAGCATAAGGTGTTGATTCGTGGACCTAATGAAGTTTTTGTAATTCATATTGTCAGCCAGTGGTAATAATATTTTGTATCTGTAATAATATATCTTGCGTTAACTGAGCATTATCCAGTGTATTCTCATTTTATCAGGGCTGACTTAGATAAATTTACTCATGCTAATTTCGTGTTAATAGAGGCTATTGCAGTTAACCATATATTTAACCTGTTTTTTCCCATTACATTATCCTTATGAGTCCTGAATGTTTAGTTGTTAGTTTGAGCATTAAACTTTAACTTGTATTTTTACCTAACTCTTTTGTTTTGAACCTGGAACTTTACGGGACAGTAGTGATTTTTAGTATTCTCACTTAAAGTGTACATTATCTTTCTCTGTTCCGTAACAGTGTGTGTGTGTGTGTGTGTGTGTGTGTGTGTGTGTGTGTGAATGAAAGAGTGGGTGTTAGTGGGTGTTTGTGTATGTTAATTACCTTGATATAGATTGTGTGTGTGTGTGTGTGTGTGTGTGTGTGTGTGTGTGTGTGTGTGTGTGTGTGTGTGTGTGACTGAATGGAAGAGTTGGTATTAGTGTGGGTGCTTGTTTATGTTAATGACATTTGGTATACACTGTGTGTGTGTGTGTGTGTGTGTGTGTGTGTGTGTGTCACTGAATGGAAGAGTTGGTGTTAGTGTGGGTGCTTGTTTATGTTAATGACGTTGATTACATTGTGTGTGTGTGTGTGTGTGTGTGTGTGTGTGTGTGTGTGTGTGTGTGTCATTGAATGGAAGAGGGAGTGTTAGTGTGGGCGTTTGTGTGTGTTTGTGTACGTTAATGACTTGGATATAGTGTGTGTGTGTGTGTGTGTGTGTGTGTGTGTGTGCTTATCTGTGGAAACTCCTTTCTGTTTTTGTGTGTATGCGTCCGTTACACTGGCTTTGTTTTTATGTTGGACGACACCTGTGTGCAAGGGTACATGTGTGTGTTGATATAGTTGTGTGCGTAAGGGATGTGGTGGGCTAGTGGAACAAGAGTAATCGGCTGATAGTCTGATCACAGGATCTGTTCTGGCTGCTGGTTAGAACAGTTTTAGGATATCAAACGGCCATACCACGTTGAGTACACCGCTTCCCATCCGATCAGCGAAGTTAAGCAACGTTGGGTCTGGTTAGTACTTGGATGGGTGACCGCCTGGGAACACCAGATGCTGTTGGCATCCCTACGTGTCAAGTGGGGTTGGTGGAGGATTAGTGCACCTCCCTGTAAAACAATTAACTCTAAGTCCTTGGCCACCCCGGTTGGGATACATGGCGTCTGGCAATGAATGAATCATCAATCTTCCAGAAGATGAGAATCAGTTCAGGAGTAACTTCGTTGTAGTGGGATGACAGTCTTCACTAACCTCTTTTCACAACACATGCAAGGCGTATAAAAAGGTCGGAAATAAGAAAAGTATGGTATGTTATAAATACGCTCAAGGGTTGGCGTATCAAAACTCTGGCAGTAGAGTCAACAACAAATGATGTATTACATTCCCATTCATGCCCGTTTATAACTTAACCGCTCTTCGTAGTATGACAGCCTTGGCCTAGCCTCATGTAGTGCTGAGTATTAGCATAGAAGTAAGGGTGCATGTGGTGAAAATATATGAGGGTGCATAAAAGGGTTCAGAGTTTATAATTTTGTAATCAGCTGTATTTGTGTATGTAAGCGTGTGTGTTGGTGCTTAAGTATTTGTATGCGCGATTTCATAATTTCATTGTTGTGAGTTTAAATGTATGTTGGTTCTGTTCATTATTTATTTGAGAGAGAGAGAGAGAGAGAGAGAGAGAGAGAGAGAGAATGCTACTTATGCAGAACTATTATATTTTTATGCTCCCGTAAAAGTGTCACGATTTTATGCAGAGCACGGCACAATGCTGTATTTATTGCACACACGTACACTCTCTCTCTCTCTCTCTCTCTCTCTCTCTCTCTCTCTCACAGTTGGCCCTGGTCTATATAATTCAAACAAAGTTCTTTTCTTGCCTCCCTCAGAAGACTCACTTCACAATTTTTCTTTCTGAAATTCTCAGTCTGCTTTCTTACTGTATTTTTATTCATTCTAATAATCACACATGCATGCACGCATACATACCCAAACATGTACACACGCACATACGCACATGTACACACATACAAAAACACAAAACACACACACAAACGCACACAATATCGTAATATGCACACACACACACACTCAAACAAGCACACACTTGCAAACACATACACGAACACAAATGCATGCATTGCACATACCCTTGCACACACACACACACACACACACACACACACACACACACACACACACACACACACACACACACACACACACACACACACACACATGGACCCCCCACACACATGAGCACATGGGTCCCCCTCCCCACACACACATACACACACACTCACCAGCGAGACATATTCCACAGCGCTGAATACCCTTGGGCTTCACGCTGCAGCACGGGGCATCGATATGTTGATCAGTTCCGCCCACAGGGTCCTTAGCTATCGAGGGCCTCTCCACTCTTCACCCACTCCCTGTTCTACCCGTTCTTCTATTCTCTACTGCCTCTTCTATCTCTACCTTTTTCATTGTCGCTATCTCAACTAACCCTTCAATTCTCCGTAGCTTCTCCTCTCCCTGTACACAATCATCCTAAGTTAATCCGGTGGACTAATTTTGGTTAGTCAAACCAATGGTGTCTTAAATGAGTATAAGATTAGTCAAATTTGACTAACATAAGTTAGTCAACCTTTAGTCAAATTGACTAACCTTATGTTAGTCTGATGAACTAACTTTGGTTAGTATTAAAGAGTATGAGCTTAGTCATACTAACATAAGTTAGTTAGCCTTTAGTCAAATTGACTAAACTTATGTTAGTCCATTTGAACTAACTACAGTTAGTTTTGAATGAGTATGAGCTTAGTCAAATCTGACTGATATCCTTTAGTCCTTATTCAACTATTATCTTAGTCAGTTTGTCTAACTACATGTTAAGTGAGCCGAGCCCCCGGTGAATGCCGGGACGGGCGAAGCCCGTGGCTCGTTTTATATAACTTTATAATTTACACAAACATGGAAAATAAAGCATAAAATACTATAGGAAATTTATTTTAAAAAGCTGTCATTAAATAATGTACCTAATATACATAAATAAGATTTCATACAAAAATGAATATTTTAATGAGCACATTTGACTAGCATTCTCCCATTAATAAAATCTTAAATTCATAATCATAAAATATGGCATCTTAAGCAAAAATTACTTTTTTCACATGAATGTAATAATACGGTCGGGTGTGTTATATGGTGAAAGAATAAGCAAGGTTGTGAAAAAGAGTACACAATTATAAACTCATAGTGCAGAAAAGAATCAATGCATACAAAGAGTGAATCACATAATTGCCATTACTGAGAATATATCCATATCAAAAACAGAATATTGCACAGGATACTGCAAAAACAATATAATGCAATGGATAAGTGCTGGTAAAACCAGCAATGCAAGATACTATATATATGTATATACATAACTTGCAGTTTGCATCCTTCATGTATGAAATGAATATAATAAACTGTATACAGTACTTAAAAACTATAATGATCTACATAACTTGCAGTTTGCATCCTTCATGTATGAAATGAATATAATAAATTGTATATATCTATCTATCTATTGCCAGACGACTCAATCCCGTTTGGGGTGGCCACAAACAAATCGCCTCCAAGTCGCCCTGTCCCCCGCCATTTCACTGCCCTGCTCCCAGCTCACACCCCCCTCTCTCATATACCTCTCCAACCCATCCCTCCATCTCATCCTCGGCCTCCCCCTTCCTCTTCCCCCCTCCACCTCACTCACATACACTCTCTTCGTCAGTCTTTCACCCTCCATCCTCTCCACATGGCCAAACCACCTCAGTGTGTTCCTCATAACGCTTCCTATCACATCCACATCCACACCACAACGCTCCTTTATATCCTCATTCGTCAGCCTGTCTCTCCACGTGACTCCACAGGCTCCTCTTAAATAACTCATTTCCACTGCTCTCACTCTTGACTTGTGTCCTTCCAACAGTGTCCAAGCTTCACTTCCGTACGTTAGAGTTGGTATCACAATACTGTCATGTAGTAACTTTTTCACTTCCATGCTCACTTCCCTGTTTCTTATCACTGCTTTCAAAGAACCAGCAGCCTTTCTTCCCTGCTGTACCCTTTCAAGCACTTCACCCTCCAAACCTCCATTCTTACTCATCACACTACCCAAGTACTTAAACGTACTCACATTTTCCAATTCCTCACCATCCAACCTCGCTGTACATTCACTAACTTCACCTCTCTCAAAGACCATCACTTTACTCTTCCCTACATTCACCTTTAGATTCCGTTTCTTACACACTCTCTCAAACTCATCCAGTACTTAAAAATTACAATGATCTACATAACTTGCAGCTCCCATCCTTCGTGTATGACAGGCATGTGAGTGGGGTTGAGATAAAAAGGGGAAAGTAGCTGACCACTTTCACCTGGCCAACAGCGCGAGGGTGTCACAACAGCCCAGCGGGGAGGGGTCAGAGGATCACATTTCAATGGGGCAAATATTCGCACAAAATATACCTGTATAACCATTTTAAAGATACAGTATGTACACCCTCTCAAAAATTTTTCGGCACCTCTTCCTCTGATACCCTTCGCAACGATCACTGTTACAGACGGCGAGAATACGTGGTGTGGTTGGTACCCCTGTACCTCTCTCCCTCTCCCACTGGATTTCATCATTAGCGGACGAATTAACACACACCAGCAACACAGGGCCAGGGATACCAACCACGCACAGTAATTCAGGAGTTGTTTCAGAATACCTCGTTTGGTGTGGCATAATGTTTCATGCCGAAAGGGTGCCGAATATTTTCTTATAGCCTGTACATTACTTGTATCATTATACATAACATATTACATAGCAGATGCATATGAAAACATTTATTTTTCATAGAATTAATTTGTTACAGATTACTTTTTTTTTTTTTTCAAGTCTCTTAACCTTTCCTGTGTGTTTCTTTTTGATCTTGGCAGCTGCTTGTATTAAATCATTCCTGGATTGGGCCTTTGATGTAGGGGCTATTCATGGTATATTTGTTTTATAAATAAGCTTGGCAAAGTACAACCGCGGAAATAATGCTGGACCGAGGAAAGGCGGTTTAAAAAATGCGGAATTTCGCGGGAACACGGAAATTTCACATGCCTGGTATGAATCGAATATTATGAAATGCATATAGTACTTAAAAACTATGATGCCCATTGTCGTCTCTTCCATTTATCAGTTCTCGTTTACTTCTTTTCTCTATCCTCCTGTTTCACACCCTCTCTACTGTCCCCGGTTCATCTTTCCTTCTGTCCTCTTCACTCATGCCCTGTCTATCCTCTTCCTAATATCTGTTCTTCAGTACCTCCTTTCTGTGTTGTCGTTATACTTCAGTTTGTTCTTTGAACTTCGTCAGAATTTATCATATTTCTTCAATTTTATATTTTCTCTTTTTAAACTATCTGTCTACCTATCGGTCTATCAATCTGTCAATAACACTGTGCGAATGAGCGTTGTCTATGTGTGAGTCAGTCCACGTGTCCCTCTCGGATTTCGACGTGCCATACTTCAAAAGACGCAAAACGACGAGCTGACAACGATGGTGCTAATTACAATTGCGTGTGGTCAGCTGAGCTCCAACTAGGAGCACTTGTGTGCCCGATTTTTTCGTCAGACATTGAGAAGTCGCTACAGGTCATACCGCTGGGTAGAACAAACTGAAGTTTCGCATGCGCATGCCCGGTGTGCCAAAGCAGGTCCATGTCAAGGTTGGTGTCACGGCGTGTCTTTGGGGCAAGTGCTTTGCGACCCGAAAAATGCTTGTCTGTCTATTTATATATATATATATATATATATATATATATATATATATATATATATATATATACACACACACACACACACACACAAACACACACATATACATATATATATATATATACTAGAGCTTGCCTGCAAAAAGTTGCAGGACTAAATAGTACTCGTAGCCTCTTAATCACAAAATGTTTGCAAATGTCATTATGTTTGTTTTCATACCGTTCGTGAGTCCACTATGACCAATTCTGACCAAAATTGTGAAAAATCGATTTTCACATTTTCTTGTGTCCCGAATTTCCGACAGTTTTGCGCCCTTACGTCTCGCGCAATCGCCAAAACTTTTGTTTGGCACATGGACTTACCCCGACCAAATGCTAAAAGAATTAGGTCAATACCTATTGCCTCTCTCATGGGGAGAAATGAACAATCGCACACGGACAGAAACACATAGACATGACTTTATTATATATAAATATCTATCTGTCTGTCCATCCATCCACCTACCTATATATCCATCTCTCTCTCTATCTATCTATCTGTAACAATTATCATCATTACCGCCCATCTTTTCCCACTTCTATATGGGGTAGATGTGTTTGACTATACCTCATACCAATTAATCTGGCCAGGCATGTATGGCAACACTGTTCCTGCCGAGATTGTGATTGGCTGGATGTGTTTGTTCGATTTCGTTGTTGCTGAAACTGATACTCTTTTTATTATCAGATGTGATACTGAGTTTGTCGACAATACAATCGTCAAAAGCAATGAGAAATCTGTATATACATATCAACAATGAAATTTTCGTAGGGAGATAGAGATATTGTGTCAACAAAGAATTATAAGTCCAAGTCAAGGTCAGCATTTGAACAATTCCTTTAACTCTCCGACACGCCGTAATATAACAGAAAATTAAGGAAACCTGCTTAATCTAAGCATTGGTATAACACATTTAAATTTTAAGATCAGTCCGCACCTAATCGTGCCACAACTCTGAATAATTAAACATTCTAATGAAATGACGAGTTCTGCGGGGAGGGAGGTTTGAAAAAATCGCAAAAAATCAAAGTAGGCTAAAGGAAAACTATTTCATTATATATGCTCCATTATCACAGTACGGACTGATCACAAAATTTAAATGTGTTATACCAAAGCTTAGATTAAGCAGGTTTCCTTAATTTTCTGTTATATTACGGAGTGTCAGAGATTTTAAGGAATTGTTCGAATGCTGATCTTGACTTGGACTGTTATAATACTCTGTTGACTCATATCTCTATCTTCCTACAAAAACTTCATAGTTGTTAAGTATATAACGGATTTCTTATCGCTTTTGACGGTTGTATTGTCGACAAACTCAATATCACAGCTGAAAATAAAAAGAGTATCAGTTTTAGCAACAACGAAATCGAACAAACACCTCCAGCCAATCAGAATCTCGGCAGGAACAGTGTTGCCATACATGCCTGGCCAGATTAAGTGGTATGAGGTATAATGGTCACCATACAGCTCGGTCCTGCGGTTTTGGTAGGTTATTAAGGCCGGATGCCCCTCCTGACGCCAACTCTCCCCATTTATCCGGGTTTGGGACCGGCATCGAGTGGGACTGTCTTGACCCCTGAGGGCAATGAATGAGAGACCTTCAACCTCATTTTGGTTTTGCCAGGTCTTAGAAATGGCAAAAATAGCCCCCAGAATGGCAAAAACAATGCATTTCTAAGTAAACTACCGGGCACTCCTGTGGCATTTTACAGTTCCTGGGACCATGGATCACTACTATGACGAATGTTGAATTATCATTTGGCTGTAAGAAATTTTCATATATATATATATATATATATATATATATATATATATATATATATATATATATATATATATATATATATATATATATATATTGTTACATAGCCTATGATTTCATCATCCTTTGTGTAATTCTAACGTACAGTATGCTGCATGTTTGATCACGAGAGTGTTCTACCTCACTCCCCCCTTCTACCCTTATAGTAGAGTAAGTCGTTCTTTCTGTTGTTCAGAGCAGGATTGTCAACTCTTTGTCCCCTATGGCTTCATTTGCGCGTCCTTCTTACAAGTTGTATCAAGCTCTGCTGGCCCCTATATAATGAGCTCAGTCTCTACATTAATTGCCACTTAGATCTATTCCTCATTTTGCTCACATCTCTGTCCTCCCCTGTACAGTTGTTATTATTGTGAGTGCTCAGGAAGTCTCCAGCCATCTAGCAGCTGTGTAATTGGGGTATAAGTGTTATTGCATTTTTTCCTTGTACTCTATAGCATAAGGTGTTGATTCGTAGGCCTAGTGAGGTTTTTGTGATTCATGTGTTTTTATGTCAGCCATTAATAATTATATTTTGTATCTGTAATAATATATCTTGCATTCACTGAGCATTGTCCGGTTTTCTCATTTTATCAGGGCTGACTTAGATAAATTTGCTCTTGCTAATTTCGTGTTGATGGAGGCTATTGCAGTTAACCATATATTTAACCTGTTTTTTGCCATTACATTATCCTTACGAGTCCTAAATGTTTTGTTGTTAGTTTGAGCATTAAACTTTAACTTATAATTTTACCTAACTCTTTTGTTTTGAACCTGGAACTTTGTGGGACAGTTTTCTCTGTTCCGTAACATAAATTTGGTGACCTCTTATCAGGATATTCAGGATATTATCATAAGGATATTGCTTGATATTTTGTGACTGTGATTTATTCATGATGTCTACTATTACTACGCTTGATGAAGCCAAAGATTTTTTGTCAAATGTGCAAACAGTGTGTGATGTAGAAAACAGAACAAAGAATGAACTTAAGCTTGTTGCTCAACAATTGGGAATTGCTGTTCTCTCTCATCATTCTAAAGATCAAATTGTTGACATGATTAATAAGAGCTTGTTTAATGTAACTCCTCCAGATGAGCAAACGCAGATTGAAATAGCTAAGTTACAGCTAGCCCTGCAGGAGGCTCGTGCTAAGGAGGCTGAGTTTCAGGCACGTTCTAAGGAGGCTGAGTCTCAGGCTCGTATTCAGGAGGCACAGGCACAGGCTCAGGCACAAATTGAACTAGCTAGAATTCAGGCAGACCATGAGTTTCGCATGAAACATGGTGGAACTGGATCATCTAGCTCTGATGATTTTGATGTGGCTAAAAATGTTAAACTTGTCCCTCCTTTTAATGAATCTGATTTAACAAAGTATTTTCAGTTGTTTGAGAGGGTAGCTACAGGTTTTAATTGGCCCAAAAAGTATTGGCCAGAACTCCTTCAGACTATTCTCACCGGTAAAGCTCAAGTAACTTATGCATCTTTGCCTCAGGATCAATCTGATAATTATGATGTAGTTAAGAGCTTGATTCTTAAGGCCTATGAGCTTGTTCCTGAAGCCTATAGAGTAAAGTTTAGGACAACTTATCAGCAAGATAAGCAATCCCATGTTGAGTATGCAAAAATCAAAGAAGATCTGTTAGGGCAGTGGTTAAATTCTAAGAATGTGGATTCTGATTTTGATAAATTTAAGCAGATGATTTTACTGGAGGACCTCAAAAGGAGTATTAATAAAGATGTAAGCCTATATCTTGATGAGAGAAGAATAGATAATTTGTCTGATGCTGCAGTTTTAGCTGATGAATAGCCTATGTTCTCACTCCCAAGAGATATTCTAAAGAAAAAAGGAAAGCTGAGAGTAAGTACGTTGCCTCTACTCAGAGTACAGGTAACAGGAAAGAGAATAAAGATGATGTTTCTCAGGAAGTAAATACCAGCTTCACCACTAGATTTCAGAAAAGTAAATGTACTTATTGTAGTAAGCTTGGTCATACTACGGAGAAATGTTTCAGGAGACAGCGTGATGTGAACAAAAAGGAGTCTTTAAATATTCAGTCAATTGGTCTAGTGTCCACCCTTGAGAGTTCCCAGAATTCTTTAACTGAGTTAACTGAACATGCTTTGAAGGGTACATTAAATTCTCATGATGAAGCTCCTCTTTTGAGCAGTAACGTGGGTGACACTCTCAAGAGTTCATGTGCTAATTTCCTGTCTGATGGTTTTGTCAGTCCTCTGGACAGTAATGACAGGAAATCAGTTAAAATATATCGTGATACAGGTGCTTGCCAATCCCTTATGCTGACCAGTGTTCTAGGCTCTAATGTTAATTCCTCTGATGAAACTGTAATCTTACAAGGTGTAGGGAATAATTACTTCTCTGTCCCTCTGTGCAGAGTGAATTTAGAGTCTGGTTTTGTTAACCCCTTAACCGCGGGGCGTCACTTTTGTGACGCTTGGGAGCAAGGGATCATACCGCGGGGCGTCGCTTTTGTGATTCTGTGTTCTTTTGAATTCACCAGGGCTTCCAAGTGGGGGCTTGTATCATCTATCAGTACTGCCAATGTCCAACACTAGTCAGCACTCCTAATCTCATCTGTACTCCCATCCATTGTTGACAATTTAGCCATTTCTCCCCATTCTTGACTCCCCTCCCTACCCCCCCTCCATTACCCTATCCTCTCGCCTGCCCGGCCGTGCTACGCTAAGTAAATCTTCCCTGGAATTTTCCACTGATTTCATCCATTGAAATAAGCCATATGTCCTATTCTTATACCAAATAATATATACAAGAAAGAAATAAGGTAAGTGAGAGTGCCATGCACCTGGAATTGGCTAATTATCACCTGACAACACCTCACGTGCACTCGTTCGCTAATTTTCGCTGTTTTTTCCCCCTTGAAATATGCCGTATAATATACATGTAATAAATATACATGTAAGGAGGGAAGGGAGAAGCCTAAGTGATATTTACATTCACCTGGAACTACCTAATTTATAATGTATTGTCTAGATTTCCTGCCAATCATTTCAGTGCTAGACATAGCTGTTTCAAGAGCTAACATTGGTAGCTCTGAATATACCCTAAGTAGGCCTCCACCCTGGCCCCCCGTTATCAGTTTACTCTCATCTTCTGAAGTGAGGGTACGTATGTTTCTTCTTGCTGACTTCAAGGACTTTTTCACCCCCATGCAAAGGGCCCTGTGACCTTTACCCCCTACTAAACCTCGTGTGGAGAGAGGTAAAGGGCTGACAATTGATAAAAGAGTGACTACGATCTTTCTATTGAGTAAAACAGTGCAAGTGGAATTGTAAATAATGTGTAAATAATATGTAAACAGCAAGTGAAAGTAATGAATGTAAATATACGTGAACAATGGAAAATAGTTTTATAAGTTACTTCAAGTGACAGTGCATAACACAGTGTAAATAAAATAGAAATGTAAATAACGTAAATAAAATAGAGAACGTAAATAGAAATGTAAATGAGTAGTATTATAAGAATACGAGTATATACCCTAGGAGTAATGAAAGTGAAAGTTTCACTCTAGCATGTCTGAATGCTATGAGTTATGAGAGTGAAGATGAAAGTGACATTCACTCTCAATGCTAGTATACAGGACGAGAAAGTGAATGCTACGTTTTTTACTGAAAGAGATTGAATCCCTACAGTAAAAATAAACTAATACTACTGAAGGAAACTTATGGATAAAGACTGTAGATATATATAAGTGTTATATAGTAATAGAAATATAAAGTGTGAGGGGTTTTATGAATAATAAATGACAGAGTACCAAGAGCGAACTAGTGCCAGTGCGACGATCAGACGCGCTTGTAATTTCCACTGCTTTCACAGTTTTTTTTTTAGTATGGATCCCAAACTACTTGAAAATTGTAGAATAGTGTTTATAGTGTTTGTATCTGGCTGTGGTAATCATATTACGAGTTGTCGGGAAGTGTAAAGTGGAGACTTCGTTACCCTACTTCAGAGGTCTCCACAAGTCCTACGGTAACCGACGAAGGCTCACAATCATTCCAGGAGAAGGCTGAAGGTATGTGCCATAACCATATTTAATTTTATTATTCTAGGACTAATAACTGATTTTTGGCAAAAAATTTTTGAGAGTCTGTCGGAGCCCAAATAACCCCGCGGGACACGCAAGTCATTGGTAAACAAGCCCGCGGTGTAGGGGTTAATGGTTCCGTTATGGTTGGGTTGGTTGAGACACTCCCAATGTCAGGTGTAACTTTCTTACTTGGAAATGATATTGGTGGAAGTCAAGTGTGTCCAGCTCCTCAGTTGTCTAGTGAGCCAGTGGCTGCGGCCCAGGATTGTGATGTCCCTGTTGTGTTCTCTGCATGTGCTGTCACTAGGGCTAAGTCTAAAGTTACTGGTGACTTAGAGGATAATGATGATGATGATGTTATCCTAGCTGACACTTTTCTTGCTAATTTGGACCACTCACCAGATGAGGCGGTACCCCATAGTGTTGATAATCTGTCTCGTCAAGAGTTGGTTGAGTTGCAGGTTGCTGACCCTGAGTTGAAAGGTCTAGCTAACTCTGCTTGCAGTGAGGAAGAGTCAGCTGGTGCTTCTACTTGTTATTATATAAAGTCAGGAGTACTTATGAGGAAGTGGAGACCCCCAACAGCATCAGCCGACTGTGAATGGGAGGTTGTACATCAAGTTGTCATCCCTCGTGTTTGTAGGCAGGATATCATTAGAGTGGCTCATGATTCCAGTTTGGCAGGACACCTTGGAGTGAGGAAGACTGTGGCACGCATTTTGAAACACTTCTACTGGCCAGGTATCTTCAGGGATGTTTCCTGGTATTGTGAGTCTTGTCACACCTGTCAAGTTGTGGGGAAGTGTAATCAGACCGAAAAGGTTGCACCTCTAGTTCCCATTCCTCCTTTTGAGGCGCCATTCACCCATGTGTTGGTGGATATTGTGGGCCCTCTTCCAAAGACTTCTTCAGGATTTTCTTATGTGTTGACCCTGAATGATATGGCTACTCGTTATCCTGAAGCCATTCCACTTAGAAATATCTCAGCAAAGAATGTGGTTAAGGAAATGCTGGGGTTCTTCACCAAGTTTGGTCTGCCCAAGGAGGTACAGTCAGACCAGGGAAGTAATTTCATGTCAAATGTTTTCAAGCAGTCTCTGAAAGAGTTGGGCATCACCCAGATCACGTCTTCAGCTTACCATCCCCAGACCCAAGGAGCGTTGGAGAGATATCATCAAACACTCAAATCGATGCTCAAGAAATACTGTTTGAAACATCAGAAAGACTGGGATAAAGGTCTTCCATTCGTTGTATTTGCCGCAAGAGAATCTCCAAATGAATCACTGGGCTACTCACCTTTTGAACTACTGTTTGGCCATGAAGTAAGAGAACCCCTTAAGTTACTCAAGGAATGCTGGCTGTCGGAGGAAGATGACATCAACCCGCTGGAGTATGTGATGAAGTTCAAAGAACGGCTGTCCACTGCTTTACAGCTGGCGAGAGAGAATTTAGGAGCTGCTCAGGAGAAGATGAAGACTTGGTATGATAAGAAGTCCAGGTTACGCCACTTTCAGCCAGGAGATCAGGTTTTGATTCTGCTACCAGTGCATGGGCAACCTCTTCAAGCCAAGTCTAGTGGTCCTTATTTCGTGGAGAAGAAACTCAGTGATGTCAACTATGTCATCGCCACACCATATCGTAGAAAGAACAAGCAACTTTGTCACATCAACATGCTAAAGTTATATCACAGGCGGGACGAAAATAACCCAGTCTGCACTGTAGCTGAGCCACCCGAGTCTGCAAGTGAAGTTCTCCCATGCAGCATGAGCCTGAGTGATAGTTTGGGGAAGAATCCTGATATCATGAATGATCTCCAGACTAAGCTTTCTCATCTAGCTCCCGAGGAAAGGCAGGAGTTTTCGGCATTACTGCAGGAGTACCCACAAGTGTTCCGTGCTACTCCAGGAAAAACCACTGTGTTGATGCATGATGTCGATGTTGGAGACGCAAAGCCAGTTAACACGTTCGCCGCGTTTGGCAACGCTGCACTCTCGCCCTCCCAGTGTCAACTTCACTTCGCTCCCCTGCCAGTGTCCATTGGACTTTCGGAGGGAGAGGGGGTATGATTCACTCTTAGAGGGTGGTGCATTGGTTAGAGCAGTAAAAGTCGTGGTACATATGTATACCGAATCGCCAACCACTAATATATTTTTCTCCCCTCGCGTATTGGTGCATCTGGGTACCAATACGCGACCTACTGATGATATCTTGTTGCTCCGCGAATTGGTGCATTGATGTACCATTTCATTACTTTAGAAAAATGTGTATTTTCTAACGTATATACCTGTTAGTACCTATAAAATATGTCTTATTATTTCAGTAAGCTGCACATCTCTCTCTCTCTCTCTCTCTCTCCAAGGAGAGTATCAACCTTCTGTGTTGGGTGTGATGGACAACCCCACCTTTGTATTTCATGTTTCAATGAAAAGCATGCAGCTTCATACTAATAGGTTATATAATACAGGGCAAAAATTAGATATTTGGATATTCAGTTTTGCAAATTACGAGTCATATAGTGTAGTAGTTAATTATTTTTGTATGTTTTATATAACCTTCATTTATCATAAGATTTAAAATTTTTAGATTTTTTTTAAATTTAGCAGTATTTTCCTTTACAGTTACTTACTGTTACATTATGTAATTCATTTACTTTGTTTATAAATTGTTACCAGGCTTCTTGTGCATCTTGGAACTATGTTTTATTTTATGAAATATTATCTCAATTTTTTTTTTAAACGGAGTGTTGATTTTTTACTTTTTATACAAGAAATGCATTCATAAGTGTTATATTTGATACCTGCCTTTCTATGATATTGATTATAATGCATTTGAGCTAACTGTATTGTGTGAAAACTGATTTTGTATAAAAAATGATGAACGAAAAACAAATAAATTTTTAGCTGATTATTAATCAAAAACTTACCTATGTATAAGTATTTTTGTATTAAATAATACCATTGCAGCACATCTGTAGCTTTAATAAATGCAAATGGAAATAAATATTGATTATATACTCACGTTTTCAAAAGTTTTTGAAAAGGGACATTCGGGTCAAGGATGTACCAATACGCCGAGGGGGAAACTTCTGCTCGGTACATCGATGGCCCGATAAGCGGTCAACGTGTTAAATTGCCTCCTTACCGTGTGAACCCAGTGAAAGGTCCTCTCATCCAGAATGAGCTTGGCTACCTGTTGGACCACAAGATGATTGAGCCCTGTCAGAGAGAGTGGAGTTCTCCTGTCACTCTAGTCCCTAAGCCAGGCTTTGCATTGACTACAGACGTGTTAATCAGATAACCAAAACAGACACCCTCTCCCTCGCGTGGAAGATTGCATAGACAAGATCGGAAAGGCTAGGTACATAAGTAAGTTTGATTTGTTAAAGGGATACTGGCAAGTACCTATGACTGAACGTGCTAGGGAGATCTCATGTTTTGTAACACTAGGAAAGACTTTTGCATGTTCTGTAGTGCCATATGGTATGAAGAATGCACCAGCCACATTTCAGAAGCTCATGAATTTGTAACAGAGGGTTTGGCAGGGTGTGTTGTTTATGTTGATGATGTATTAATCTTCAGTGACAACTGGAAAGATCACCTATGCCATGTCAGTAAATTTCTTGAACGTTTGGTTCAGGCTAATCTTGTAGCTAATTTATCAAAGTGTGAGTTTGGTCAAGCTAAAGTTCAGTACCTTGAGTACGTAATTGGTGATGGACATGTTGCACCACCAGGAGCTAAGGTTCAGGTTATAAGTGAAGTTCCCAGACCTAAAAGTAGAAAAGAGCTACAAAGATTTTTGGGAATGGTAGGTTATTACGGAAGATTTGTTCTTAACTTTTCAATTCTTGTATCACCACATAGAGACCTACTGAAAAAGGGAGTTAAATTTGTCTGGACCGATAACTGTGAATCCTCTTTCAGCAAGCTTAAAGCTATCCTATTAAGTCAGCCAGTGCTCGCTACTCCAAATTTTGCTAAGCCTTTTAAGATGGCTGTTGACGCAAGTGATACAGGAGCTGGGGCTGTTTTGCTGTAAGAGGATGATCAGGGTATTGAACACCCTGTATCTTACTACAGTAAGAAGTTCACTCCACCTCAAAAGAACTACTCAACTATTGAGAAAGAGCTTTTGGCCTTGATTTTGGATTTACAGCATTTTTCATTTTATTTGTGTTCTGGTTTTGACCCCATAGTCATTTATACCGATCATAACCCACTGAAATTCCTTAGTAAGTTTAAAGATAAAAATCAGAGATTAACAAGATGGAATCTACTTCTTCAGGAGTATTCATTAGACATACAACATGTTAAGGGGAAAGAAAATGTTTTGCATATTGCTTATCTAGACTTTAGACAGATTGTTTTAGAGTAATAAGAAATTTCCTTTGTAAATTTCTTTTTCTTTGTGGGGAGGTGTTACATAGCCTATGATTTCATCATCCTTTGTGTAATTCTAACGTACAGTATGCTGCATGTTTGATCACGAGCGTGTTCTACCTCACTCCCCCCTTCTACCCTTATAGTAGAGTAAGTCGTTCTTTCTGTTGTTCAGAGCAGGATTGTCAACTCTTTGTCCCCTATGGCTTCATTTGCGCGTCCTTCTTACAAGTTGTATCAAGCTCTGCCGGCCCCTATATAATGAGCTCAGTCTCTACATTAATTGCCACTTAGACCTGCTCCTCATTTTGCTCACATCTCTGTCCTCCCCTGTACAGTTGTTATTATTGTGAGTGCTCAGGAAGTCTCCAGCCATCTAACAGCTGTGTAATTTGAGTATAAGTGTTATTGCATTTTTTCCTTGTACTGTATAGCATAAGATGTTGATTCGTAGGCCTAGTGAGGTTTTTGTGATTCATGTGTTTTTATGTCAGCCATTAATAATAATATTTTGTATCTGTAATAATATGTCTTGCATTCACTGAGCATTGTCCGGTTTTCTCATTTTATCGGGGCTGACTTAGATAAATTTGCTCTTGCTAATTTCGTGTTGATGGAGGTTATTGCAGTTATCCATATATTTAACCTGTTTTTTGCCATTACATTATCCTTATGAGTCCTGAATGTTTTGTTGTTAATTTGAGCACTAAACTTTAACTTATAATTTACCTAACTCTTTTGTTTTGAACCTGGAACTTTGCGTGACAGTTTTCTCTGTTCCGTAACAATATATATATATATATATATATATATATATATATATATATATATATATATATATATATATATATATATATATATATTATACAAATAGATGATTAAATATGTAGTTCATCCTTGGTAAATTAAGAATATACTCGAAAATGTCTTCCATGCAGCTAGCATTTTAAACTAGGGGGATGCTGGGAAATTAGATTCAGATGTAGCTATCTAAATTATAATGGTAAATATTCCTTAGATACCTTGAAGTTAACGAAAATGGGCATCAAAAAGAGCAACATACAATATTGACCTACTGTATAGAGAAGGGATGTGTGCTGTTGGAAGAGCTGTCATTTCTGAATAAGGACAGAAATGCCTGGGTATCATTTTGTCTTGGTTTTCCCCTACTGGATACTGCGTTAGGTGATAGTTATATAGATTACCAACATTTCCCCTCCATAACAGTTTCATTTTCCCTTTTCCTTTGATTCTGATTCCAAACTGTGGGAGGAGTGAAGGAGTCAAAGAAGGCGACAGTATGATTACCAACAAGGTTCAGAATCCATATGACTGAATTTAGTTCTGAGGTTGTACAGTTTGGAATGGGGAAAGTGACAAGATAGACAGGAGCCGGAAACAGATTGAAGAAGGGTGGCAACGGATATCAGGGAGCTTTGATATTCGCATACATA